>NW_026611827.1:0-120353 GCF_023638135.1 Falco biarmicus
CAACTCCACCGGGGAAGGTGCCAGAAACGAGTTCTGTTGGTAGTTTTTACACTACCCGGTAGGCAGCTGAAAGGCACCACAAAACTTGTTCTACCTGCTTTCTGGGCTGAGATGGGGGAATCGCTGAATTTTGGACTCGGCTGGTGACAAAATGTTCCAAACACACCCCATGCACACCTCCACCGGGGAAGGTGCCAGAAACGAGTTCTGTTGGTAGTTTTTACACTACCCCGGTAGGCAGAGAAAGGCACCACAAAACTTGTTCTACCTGCTTCTGGGCTGAGATGGGGAACGGCTGAAATTTGGACTCGGCTGGTAACAAAATGTTCCAAACACACCCCATGCACAACTCCACCTGGGGAAGGTGCCAGAAACGAGTTCTGTTGGTAGTTTTTACACTACCCCGGTAGGCAGCTGAAAGGCACCACAAAACTTGTTCTACCTGCTTTCTGGGCTGAGATGGGGGAATCGCTGAATTTTGGACTCGGCTGGTGACAAAATGTTCCAAACACACCCCATGCACAACTCCACTGGGGAAGGTGCCAGAAACGAGTTCTGTTGGTAGTTTTTACACTACCCCGGTAGGCAGCTGAAAGGCACCACAAAACTTGTTCTACCTGCTTTCTGGGCTGAGAAGGGGAACAGCTGAAGTTTTGGACTCGGCTGGTGACAAAATGTTCCAAACACACCCCATGCACAACCTCCACCGGGGAAGGGTGCCAGAAACGGAGTTCTGTTGGTAGTTTTTACACTACCCCGGTAGGCAGCTGAAAGGCACCACAAAACTTGTTCTACCTGCTTTCTGGGCTGAGATGGGGAACAGCTGAATTTTGGACTCGGCTGGTGACAAAATGTTCCAAACACACACCCCCATGCACACCTCCACCGGGGAAGGTGCCAGAAAGGAGTTCTGTTGGTAGTTTTTACACTACCCCGGGTAGGCAGCTGAAAGGCACCACAAAACTTGTTCTACCTGCTTTCTGGGCTGAGATGGGGAATCGCTGAATTTTGGACTCGGCTGGTGACAAAATGTTCCAAACACACCCCATGCACACCTCCACCGGGGAAGGTGCCAGAAACGAGTTCTGTTGGTAGTTTTTACACTACCCCGGTAGGCAGCAGAAAGGCACCACAAAACTTGTTTCTACCTGCTTTCTGGGCTGAGATGGGGAATCGCTGAATTTTGGACTCGGCTGGTGACAAAATGTTCCAAACACACCCCATGCACAACCTCCACCGGGGAAGGTGCCAGAAACGAGTTCTGTTGGTAGTTTTTACACTACCCCGGTAGGCAGCAGAAAGGCACCACAAAACTTGTTCTACCTGCTTCTGGGCTGAGATGGGGAATCGCTGAATTTTGGACTCGGCTGGTGACAAAATGTTCCAAATACACCCCATGCACACCTCCACCGGGGAAGGGTGCCAGAAACGAGTTCTGTTGGTAGTTTTTACACTACCCCGGTAGGCAAGAGAAAGGCACCACAAAACTTGTTCTACCTGCTTTCTGGGCTGAGATGGGGAACGGCTGAATTTTGGACTCGGCTGGTAACAAAATGTTCCAAACACACCCCATGCACAACTCCACCGGGGAAGGTGCCAGAAAGGAGTTCTGTTGGTAGTTTTTACACTACCCCGGTAGGCAGCTGAAAGGCACCACAAAACTTGTTCTACCTGCTTTCTGGGCTGAGATGGGGAATCGCTGAATTTTGGACTCGGCTGGTGACAAAATGTTCCAAACACACCCCATGCACAACTCCACCGGGGAAGGTGCCAGAAACGAGTTCTGTTGGTAGTTTTTACACTACCCCGGTAGGCAGCTGAAAGGCACCACAAAACTTGTTCTACCTGCTTTCTGGGCTGAGATGGGGAATCGCTGAATTTTGGACTCGGGCTGGTGACAAAATGTTCCAAACACACCCCATGCACAACTCCACCGGGGAAGGTGCCAGAAACGAGTTCTGTTGGTAGTTTTTACACTACCCCGGTAGGCAGCTGAAAGGCACCACAAAACTTGTTGTACCTGCTTTCTGGGCTGAGATGGGGAATCGCTGAATTTTGGACTCGGCTGGTGACAAAATGTTCCAAACACACCCCATGCACAACTCCACCGGGGAAGGTGCCAGAAACGAGTTCTGTTGGTAGTTTTTACACTACCCCCGGTAGGCAGCTGAAAGGCACCACAAAACTTGTTCTACCTGCTTTCTGGGCTGAGATGGGGAATCGCTGAATTTTGGACTCGGCTGGTGACAAAATGTTCCAAACACACCCCATGCACAACTCCACCGGGGAAGGTGCCAGAAACGAGTTCTCTTCGTAGTTTTTACACTACCCCGGTAGGCAGCTGAAAGGCACCACAAAACTTGTTCTACCTGCTTTCTGGCCTGAGATGGGGAACAGCTGAGTTTTGGACTCGGCTGGTGACAAAATGTTCCAAACACACCCCATGCACACCTCCACCGGGGAAGGTGCCAGAAAGGAGTTCTGTTGGTAGTTTTTACACTACCCCGGTAGGCAGCTGAAAGGCACCACAAAACTTGTTCTACCTGCTTTCTGGGCTGAGTATGGGGAATCGCTGAATTTTGGACTCGGCTGGTGACAAAATGTTCCAAACACACCCCATGCACACCTCCACCGGGGAAGGTGCCAGAAAGGAGTTCTGTTGGTAGTTTTTACACTACCCCGGTAGGCAGCTGAAAGGCACCACAAAACTTGTTCTACCTGCTTTCTGGGCTGAGATGGGGAATCGCTGAATTTTGGACTCGGCTGGTGACAAAATGTTCCAAACACACCCCATGCACACCTCCACCGGGGAAGGTGCCAGAAAGGAGTTCTGTTGGTAGTTTTTACACTACCCCGGTAGGCAGCTGAAAGGCACCACAAAACTTGTTCTACCTGCTTTCTGGGCTGAGATGGGGAATCGCTGAATTTTGGACTCGGCTGGTGACAAAATGTTCCAAACACACCCCATGCACACCTCCACCGGGGAAGGTGCCAGAAAGGAGTTCTGTTGGTAGTTTTTACACTACCCCCGGTAGGCAAGAGAAAGGCACCACAAAACTTGTTCTACCTGCTTTCTGGGCTGAGATGGGGAATCGCTGAATTTTGGACTCGGCTGCTGACAAAATGTTCCAAACACACCCCATGCACAACTCCACCGGGGAAGGTGCCAGAAACGAGTTCTGTTGGTAGTTTTTACACTACCCCGGTAGGCAGCTGAAAGGCACCACAAAACTTGTTCTACCTGCTTTCTGGGCTGAGATGGGGAATCGCTGAATTTTGGACTCGGCTGGTGACAAAATGTTCCAAACACACCCCATGCACACCTCCACCGGGGAAGGTGCCAGAAACGAGTTCTGTTGGTAGTTTTTACACTACCCCGGTAGGCAGCTGAAAGGCACCACAAAACTTGTTCTACCTGCTTTCTGGGCTGAGATGGGGAATCGCTGAATTTTGGACTCGGCTGGTGACAAAATGTTCCAAACACACCCCATGCACACCTCCACCGGGGAAGGTGCCAGAAAGGAGTTCTGTTGGTAGTTTTTACACTACCCCGGGTAGGCAGCTGAAAGGCACCACAAAACTTGTTCTACCTGCTTTCTGGGCTGAGATGGGGAATCGCTGAATTTTGGACTCGGCTGGTGACAAATGTTCCAAAAACACCCCCATGCACACCTCCACCGGGGAAGGTGCCAGAAACGAGTTCTGTTGGTAGTTTTTACACTACCCCGGTAGGCAAGAGAAAGGCACCACAAAACTTGTTCTACCTGCTTTCTGGGCTGAGATGGGGAATCGCTGAATTTTGGACTCGGCTGGTGACAAAATGTTCCAAACACACCCCATGCACAACTCCACCGGGGAAGGTGCCAGAAACGAGTTCTGTTGGTAGTTTTTACACTACCCCGGTAGGCAGCTGAAAGGCACCACAAAACTTGTTCTACCTGCTTTCTGGGCTGGATGGGGAATCGCTGAATTTTGGACTCGGCTGGTGACAAAATGTTCCAAACACACCCCATGCACAACTCCACCGGGGAAGGTGCCAGAAACGAGTTCTGTTGGTAGTTTTTACACTACCCCGGTAGGCAGCTGAAAGGCACCACAAAACTTGTTCTACCTGCCTTTCTGGGCTGAGATGGGGAATCGCTGAATTTTGGACTCGGCTGGTGACAAAATGTTCCAAACACACCCCATGCACACCTCCACCGGGGAAGGTGCCAGAAACGAGTTCTGTTGGTAGTTTTTACACTACCCCGGTAGGCAGCTGAAAGGCACCACAAAACTTGTTCTACCTGCTTTCTGGGCTGAGATGGGGAATCGCTGAATTTTGGACTCGGCTGGTGACAAAATGTTCCAAACACACCCCATGCACAACTCCACCGGGGAAGGTGCCAGAAACGAGTTCTCTTCGTAGTTTTTACACTACCCCGGTAGGCAGCTGAAAGGCACCACAAAACTTGTTCTACCTGCTTTCTGGCCTGAGATGGGGAACAGCTGAGTTTTGGACTCGGCTGGTGACAAAATGTTCCAAACACACGCCCATGCACACCTCCACCGGGGAAGGTGCCAGAAAGGAGTTCTGTTGGTAGTTTTTACACTACCCCGGTAGGCAGCTGAAAGGCACCACAAAACTTGTTCTACCTGCTTTCTGGGCTGAGATGGGGAATCGCTGAATTTTGGACTCGGGCTGGTGACAAAATGTTCCAAACACACCCCATGCACACCTCCACCGGGGAAGGTGCCAGAAAGGAGTTCTGTTGGTAGTTTTTACACTACCCCGGTAGGCAGCTGAAAGGCACCACAAAACTTGTTCTACCTGCTTTCTGGGCTGAGATGGGGAATCGCTGAATTTTGGACTCGGCTGGTGACAAAATGTTCCAAACACACCCCATGCACACCTCCACCGGGGGAAGGTGCCAGAAAGGAGTTCTGTTGGTAGTTTTTACACTACCCCGGTAGGCAGCTGAAAGGCACCACAAAACTTGTTCTACCTGCTTTCTGGGCTGAGATGGGGAATCGCTGAATTTTGGACTCGGCTGGTGACAAAATGTTCCCAAACACACCCCATGCACACCTCCACCGGGGGAAGGTGCCAGAAAGGAGTTCTGTTGGTAGTTTTTACACTACCCCGGTAGGCAAGAGAAAGGCACCACAAAACTTGTTCTACCTGCTTTCTGGGCTGAGATGGGGAATCGCTGAATTTTGGACTCGGCTGCTGACAAAATGTTCCAAACACACCCCATGCACAACTCCACCGGGGAAGGTGCCAGAAACGAGTTCTGTTGGTAGTTTTTACACTACCCCGGTAGGCAGCTGAAAGGCACCACAAAACTTGTTCTACCTGCTTTCTGGGCTGAGATGGGGAATCGCTGAATTTTGGACTCGGCTGGTGACAAAATGTTCCAAACACACCCCATGCACAACTCCACCGGGGAAGGTGCCAGAAAGGAGTTCTGTTGGTAGTTTTTACACTACCCCGGTAGGCAGCTGAAAGGCACCACAAAACTTGTTCTACCTGCTTTCTGGGCTGAGATGGGGAATCGCTGAATTTTGGACTCGGCTGGTGACAAAATGTTCCAAATACACCCCATGCACACCTCCACCGGGGAAGGTGCCAGAAACGAGTTCTGTTGGTAGTTTTTACACTACCCCGGTAGGCAGCTGAAAGGCACCACAAAACTTGTTCTACCTGCTTTCTGGGCTGAGATGGGGAACGGCTGAATTTTGGACTCGGCTGGTAACAAATGTTCCAAACACACCCCATGCACAACTCCACCGGGGAAGGTGCCAGAAACGAGTTCTGTTGGTAGTTTTTACACTACCCCGGTAGGCAGCTGAAAGGCACCACAAAACTTGTTCTACCTGCTTCTGGGCTGAGATGGGGAATCGCTGAATTTTGGGACTCGGCTGGTGACAAAATGTTCCAAACACACCCCATGCACAACTCCACCGGGGAAGGTGCCAGAAACGAGTTCTGTTGGTAGTTTTTACACTACCCCGGTAGGCAGCTGAAAGGCACCACAAAACTTGTTCTACCTGCTTTCTGGGCTGAGATGGGGAATCGCTGAATTTGGACTCGGCTGGTGACAAAATGTTCCAAACACACCCCATGCACAACTCCACCGGGGTAGGTGCCAGAAACGAGTTCTGTTGGTAGTTTTTACACTACCCCGGTAGGCAGCTGAAAGGCACCACAAAACTTGTTCTACCTGCTTTCTGGGCTGAGATGGGGAATCGCTGAATTTTGGACTCGGCTGGTGACAAAATGTTCCAAACACACCCCATGCACACCTCCACCGGGGAAGGTGCCAGAAAGGAGTTCTGTTGGTAGTTTTTACACTACCCCGGTAGGCAGCTGAAAGGCACCATAAAACCGGTTCTACCTGCTTTCTGGGTTGAGATGGGGAATCGCTGAATTTTGGACTCGGCTGGTAACAAAATGTTCCAAACACACCCCATGCACACCTCCACCGGGGAAGGTGCCAGAAAGGAGTTCTGTTGGTAGTTTTTACACTACCCCGGTAGGCAGCTGAAAGGCACCACAAAACTTGTTCTACCTGCTTTCTGGGCTGAGATGGGGAATCGCTGAATTTTCGACTCGGCTGGTGACAAAATGTTCCAAACACACCCCATGCACACCTCCACCGGGGAAGGTGCCAGAAAGGAGTTCTGTTGGTAGTTTTTACACTACCCCGGTAGGCAGCTGAAAGGCACCATAAAACCGGTTCTACCTGCTTTCTGGGGTTGAGATGGGGAATCGCTGAATTTTGGGACTCGGCTGGTAACAAAATGTTCCAAACACACCCCATGCACACCTCCACCGGGGAAGGTGCCAGAAACGAGTTCTGTTGGCAGTTTTTACACTACCCCGGTAGGCAGCTGAAAGGCACCACAAAACTTGTTCTACCTGCTTTCTGGGCTGAGATGGGGAATCGCTGAATTTTGGACTCGGCTGGTGACAAAATGTTCCAAAACACACCCCATGCACACCTCTACCGGGGAAGGTGCCAGAAAGGAGTTCTGTTGGTAGTTTTTACACTACCCCGGTAGGCAGCTGAAAGGCACCACAAAACTTGTTCTACCTGCTTTCTGGGCTGAGATGGGGAATCGCTGAATTTTGGACTCGGCTGGTGACAAAATGTTCCAAACACACCCCATGCACACCTCCACCGGGGAAGGTGCCAGAAACGAGTTCTGTTGGTAGTTTTTACACTACCCCGGTAGGCAAGAGAAAGGCACCACAAAACTTGTTCTACCTGCTTTCTGGGCTGAGATGGGGAACGGCTGAATTTTGGACTCGGGCTGGTAACAAAATGTTCCAAACACACCCCATGCACAACTCCACCGGGGAAGGTGCCAGAAACGAGTTCTCTTCGTAGTTTTTACACTACCCCGGTAGGCAGCTGAAAGGCACCACAAAACTTGTTCTACCTGCTTTCTGGGCTGAGATGGGGAATCGCTGAATTTTGGACTCGGCTGGTGACAAAATGTTCCAAACACACCCCATGCACACCTCCACCGGGGAAGGTGCCAGAAACGAGTTCTGTTGGTAGTTTTTACACTACCCCGGTAGGCAGCTGAAAGGCACCACAAAACTTGTTCTACCTGCTTTCTGGGCTGAGATGGGGAATCGCTGAATTTTGGACTCGGCTGGTGACAAAATGTTCCAAACACACCCCATGCACACCTCCACCGGGGAAGGTGCCAGAAAGGAGTTCTGTTGGTAGTTTTTACACTACCCCGGTAGGCAGCTGAAAGGCACCATAAAACCGGTTCTACCTGCTTTCTGGGCTGAGATGGGGAATCGCTGAATTTTGGACTCGGCTGGTGACAAAATGTTCCAAACACACCCCATGCACACCTCCACCGGGGAAGGTGCCAGAAACGAGTTCTGTTGGTAGTTTTTTACACTACCCCGGTAGGCAGCTGAAAGGCACCACAAAACTTGTTCTACCTGCTTTCTGGGCTGAGATGGGGAATCGCTGAATTTTGGACTCGGCTGGTGACAAAATGTTCCAAACACACCCCATGCACAACTCCACCGGGGAAGGTGCCAGAAACGAGTTCTGTTGGTAGTTTTTACACTACCCCGGTAGGCAGCTGAAAGGCACCACAAAACTTGTTCTACCTGCTTTCTGGGCTGAGATGGGGAACGGCTAAATTTTGGACTAGGCTGCTGACAAAATGTTCCAAACACACCCCATGCACAGCTCCACCGGCAAAGGAGCCGGAAACGAGTTCTGTTGGTAGTTTTTACACTACCCCCGGTAGGCAGCTGAAAGGCACCACAAAAGTTTTTCTACCTGCTTTCTGGGCTGAGATGGGGAACAGCTGAATTTTGGACTCGGCTGGGTAACAAAATGTTCCAAACACACCCCATGCACAACTCCACCGGGGAAGGTGCCAGAAACGAGTTCTGTTGGTAGTTTTTTACACTACCCCGGTAGGCAGCTGAAAGGCACCACAAAACTTGTTCTACCTGCTTTCTGGGCTGAGATGGGGAACGGCTAAATTTTGGACTAGGCTGGTGACAAAATGTTCCAAACACACCCCATGCACAGCTCCAACGGCAAAGGAGCCAGAAACGAGTTCTGTTGGTAGTTTTTACACTACCCCGGTAGGCAGCTGAAAGGCACCACAAAACTTGTTCTACCTGCTTTCTGGGCTGAGATGGGGAACAGCTGAATTTTGGACTCGGCTGGTAACAAAATGTTCCAAACACACCCCATGCACAACTCCCACCGGGGAAGGTGCCAGAAACGAGTTCTGTTGGTAGTTTTTACACTACCCCGGTAGGCAGCTGAAAGGCACCACAAAAGTTTTTCTACCTGCTTTCTGGGCTGAGATGGGGAACGGCTAAATTTTGGACTAGGCTGGTGACAAAATGTTCCAAACACACCCCATGCACAGCTCCAACGGCAAAGGAGCCAGAAACGAGTTCTGTTGGTAGTTTTTTACACTACCCCGGTAGGCAGCTGAAAGGCACCACAAAAGTTTTTCTACCTGCTTTCTGGGGCTGAGATGGGGAACAGCTGAATTTTGGACTCGGCTGGTAACAAAATGTTCCAAACACACCCCATGCACAACTCCACCGGGGGAAGGTGCCAGAAACGAGTTCTGTTGGTAGTTTTTACACTACCCCGGTAGGCAGCTGAAAGGCACCACAAAACTTGTTGTACCTGCTTTCTGGGCTGAGATGGGGAACGGCTGAATTTTGGACTCGGCTGGTGACAAAATGTTCCAAACACACCCCATGCACACCTCCACCGGGGAAGGTGCCAGAAAGGAGTTCTCTTGGTAGTTTTTACACTACCCCGGTAGGCAGCTGAAAGGCACCATAAAACCGGTTCTACCTGCTTTCTGGGCTGAGATGGGGAATCGCTGAATTTTGGACTCGGCTGGTGACAAAATGTTCCAAACACACCCCATGCACACCTCCACCGGGGAAGGTGCCAGAAACGAGTTCTGTTGGTAGTTTTTACACTACCCCGGTAGGCAGCTGAAAGGCACCACAAAACTTGTTCTACCTGCTTTCTGGGCTGAGATGGGGAACGGCTGAATTTTGGACTCGGCTGGTGACAAAATGTTCCAAACACACCCCATGCACAACTCCACCGGGGAAGGTGCCAGAAACGAGTTCTGTTGGTAGTTTTTACACTACCCCGGTAGGCAGCTGAAAGGCACCACAAAACTTGTTCTACCTGCTTTCTGGGCTGAGATGGGGAATCGCTGAATTTGGACTCGGCTGGTGACAAAATGTTCCAAACACACCCCATGCACAACTCCACCGGGGAAGGTGCCAGAAACGAGTTCTGTTGGTAGTTTTTACACTACCCCGGTAGGCAGCTGAAAGGCACCACAAAACTTGTTCTACCTGCTTTCTGGGCTGAGATGGGGAATCGCTGAATTTTGGACTCGGCTGGTGACAAAATGTTCCAAACACACCCCATGCACAACTCCACCGGGGAAGGTGCCAGAAACGAGTTCTGTTGGTAGTTTTTACACTACCCCGGTAGGCAGCTGAAAGGCACCATAAAACCGGTTCTACCTGCTTTCTGGGCTGAGATGGGGAATCGCTGAATTTTGGACTCGGCTTGTGACAAATGTTCCAAACACACCCCATGCACACCTCCACCGGGGGAAGGTGCCAGAAACGAGTTCTGTTGGTAGTTTTTACACTACCCCGGTAGGCAGCTGAAAGGCACCACAAAAGTTGTTGTACCTGCTTTCTGGGCTGAGATGGGGAATCGCTGATTTTGGACTCGGCTGGTGACAAAATGTTCCAAACACACCCCATGCACACCTCCACCGGGGAAGGTGCCAGAATCGAGTTCCGTTGGTAGTTTTTACACTACCCCGGTAGGCAGCTGAAAGGCACCACAAAACTTGTTCTACCTGCTTTCTGGGCTGAGATGGGGAATCGCTGAATTTTGGACTCGACTGGTAACAAAATGTTCCAAACACACCCCATGCACAACTCCACCGGGGAAGGTGCCAGAAACGAGTTCTGTTGGTAGTTTTTACACTACCCCGGTAGGCAGCTGAAAGGCACCACAAAACTTGTTCTACCTGCTTTCTGGGCTGAGATGGGGAATCGCTGAATTTTGGACTCGGCTGGTGACAAAATGTTCCAAACACACCCCATGCACACCTCCACCGGGGAAGGTGCCAGAATCGAGTTCCGTTGGTAGTTTTTACACTACCCCGGTAGGCAGCTGAAAGGCACCACAAAACTTGTTCTACCTGCTTTCTGGGCTGAGATGGGGAATCGCTGAATTTTGGACTCGACTGGTAACAAAATGTTCCAAACACACCCCATGCACAACTCCACCGGGGAAGGTGCCAGAAACGAGTTCTGTTGGTAGTTTTTACACTACCCCGGTAGGCAGCTGAAAGGCACCACAAAACTTGTTCTACCTGCTTTCTGGGCTGAGATGGGGGAACAGCTGAATTTTGGACTCGGGCTGGTAACAAAATGTTCCAAACACACCCCATGCACAGCTCCACCGGCAAAGGTGCCAGAAACGAGTTCAGTTGGTAGTTTTTACACTACCCCGGTAGGCAGCTGAAAGGCACCATAAAACCGGTTCTACCTGCTTTCTGGGCTGAGATGGGGAATCGCTGAATTTTGGACTCGGCTTGTGACAAAATGTTCCAAACACACCCCATGCACACCTCCACCGGGGAAGGTGCCAGAAACGAGTTCTGTTGGTAGTTTTTACACTACCCCGGTAGGCAGCTGAAAGGCACCACAAAAGTTGTTGTACCTGCTTTCTGGGCTGAGATGGGGAATCGCTGAATTTTGGACTCGGCTGGTGACAAAATGTTCCAAACACACCCCATGCACACCTCCACCGGGGAAGGTGCCAGAATCGAGTTCCGTTGGTAGTTTTTACACTACCCCGTAGGCAGCTGAAAGGCACCACAAAACTTGTTCTACCTGCTTTCTGGGCTGAGATGGGGAATCGCTGAATTTTGGACTCGACTGGTAACAAAATGTTCCAAACACACCCCATGCACAACTCCACCGGGGAAGGTGCCAGAAACGAGTTCTGTTGGTAGTTTTTACACTACCCCGGTAGGCAGCTGAAAGGCACCACAAAACTTGTTCTACCTGCTTTCTGGGCTGAGATGGGGAATCGCTGAATTTTGGACTCGGCTGGGTGACAAAATGTTCCAAACACACCCCATGCACACCTCCACCGGGGGAAGGTGCCAGAATCGAGTTCCGTTGGTAGTTTTTACACTACCCCGGTAGGCAGCTGAAAGGCACCACAAAACTTGTTCTACCTGCTTTCTGGGCTGAGATGGGGAATCGCTGAATTTTGGACTCGGACTGGTAACAAAATGTTCCAAACACACCCCATGCACAACTCCACCGGGGAAGGTGCCAGAAACGAGTTCTGTTGGTAGTTTTTACACTACCCCGGTAGGCAGCTGAAAGGCACCACAAAACTTGTTCTACCTGCTTTCTGGGCTGAGATGGGGAACAGCTGAATTTTGGACTCGGCTGGTAACAAAATGTTCCAAACACACCCCATGCACAGCTCCACCGGCAAAGGTGCCAGAAACGAGTTCTGTTGGTAGTTTTTACACTACCCCGATAGGCAGCTGAAAGGCACCACAAAAACTTGTTCTACCTGCTTTCTGGGCAGAGATGGGGAATCGCTGAATTTTGGACTCGGCTGCTGACAAAATGTTCCAAACACACCCCATGCACAACTCCACCGGGGAAGGTGCCAGAACGAGTTCTGTTGGTAGTTTTTACACTACCCCTGTAGCAGCTGAAAGGCACCACAAAACTTGTTCTACCTGCTTTCTGGGCTGAGATGGGGAATCGCTGAATTTAGGACTCGGCTGGTGACAAAATGTTCCAAACACACCCCATGCACAACTCCACCGGGGAAGGTGCCAGAAACGAGTTCTGTTGGTAGTTTTTACACTACCCCGGTAGGCAGCTGAAAGGCACCACAAAACTTGTTCTACCCTGCTTTCTGGGCTGAGATGGGGAATCGCTGAATTTTGGACTCGGCTGGTGACAAAATGTTCCAAACACACCCCCATGCACACCTCCACCGGGGAAGGTGCCAGAAACGAGTTCTGTTGGTAGTTTTTACACTACCCCGGTAGGCAGCTGAAAGGCACCACAAAACTTGTTCTACCTGCTTTCTGGGCTGAGATGGGGAATCGCTGAATTTTGGACTCGGCTGCTGACAAAATGTTCCAAACACACCCCATGCACAACTCCACCGGGGAAGGTGCCAGAAACGAGTTCTGTTGGTAGTTTTTACACTACCCCGGTAGGCAAGAGAAAGGCACCACAAAACTTGTTGTACCTGCTTTCTGGGCTGAGATGGGGAACGGCTAAATTTTGGACTCGGCTGGTGACAAAATGTTCCAAACACACCCCATGCACAGCTCCACCGGCAAAGGAGCCAGAAACGAGTTCTGTTGGTAGTTTTTACACTACCCCGGTAGGCAGCTGAAAGGCACCACAAAAGTTTTTCTACCTGCTTTCTGGGCTGAGATGGGGAACAGCTGAATTTTGGACTCGGCTGGTAACAAAATGTTCCAAACACACCCCATGCACAACTCCACCGGGGAAGGTGCCAGAAACGAGTTCTGTTGGTAGTTTTTACACTACCCCGGTAGGCAGCTGAAAGGCACCACAAAAGTTTTTCTACCTGCTTTCTGGGCTGAGATGGGGAACGGCTAAATTTTGGACTCGGCTGCTGACAAAATGTTCCAAACACACCCCATGCACAGCTCCAACGGCAAAGGAGCCAGAAACGAGTTCTGTTGGTAGTTTTTACACTACCCCGGTAGGCAGCTGAAAGGCACCACAAAAGTTTTTCTACCTGCTTTCTGGGCTGAGATGGGGAACAGCTGAATTTTGGACTCGGCTGGTAACAAAATGTTCCAAACACACCCCATGCACAACTCCACCGGGGAAGGTGCCAGAAACGAGTTCTGTTGGTAGTTTTTACACTACCCCGGTAGGCAGCTGAAAGGCACCACAAAAGTTTTTCTACCTGCTTTCTGGGCTGAGATGGGGAACGGCTAAATTTTGGACTCGGCTGGTGACAAAATGTTCCAAACACACCCCATGCACAACTCCACCGGGGAAGGTGCCAGAAACGAGTTCTGTTGGTAGTTTTTACACTACCCCGGTAGGCAGCTGAAAGGCACCACAAAACTTGTTCTACCTGCTTTCTGGGCTGAGATGGGGAATCGCTGAATTTTGGACTCGGCTGGGTGACAAAATGTTCCAAACACACCCCATGCACAACTCCACCGGGGAAGGTGCCAGAAACGAGTTCTGTTGGTAGTTTTTACACTACCCCGGGTAGGCAGCTGAAAGGCACCACAAAACTTGTTCTACCTGCTTTCTGGGCTGAGATGGGGAATCGCTGAATTTTGGACTCGGCTGCTGACAAAATGTTCCAAACACACCCCATGCACAACTCCACCGGGGAAGGTGCCAGAAAGGAGTTCTCTTGGTAGCTTTTACACTACCCCGGTAGGCAGCTGAAAGGCACCACAAAACTTGTTCTACCTGCTTTCTGGGCTGAGATGGGGAACGGCTAAATTTTGGACTAGGCTGCTGACAAAATGTTCCAAACACACCCCATGCACAGCTCCACCGGCAAAGGAGCCAGAAACGAGTTCTGTTGGTAGTTTTTACACTACCCCGGTAGGCAGCTGAAAGGCACCACAAAAGTTTTTCTACCTGCTTTCTGGGCTGAGATGGGGAACAGCTGAATTTTGGACTCGGCTGGTAACAAAATGTTCCAAACACACCCCATGCACAACTCCACCGGGGAAGGTGCCAGAAACGAGTTCTGTTGGTAGTTTTTACACTACCCCGGTAGGCAGCTGAAAGGCACCACAAAACTTGTTCTACCTGCTTTCTGGGCTGAGATGGGGAACGGCTAAATTTTGGACTAGGCTGGTGACAAAATGTTCCAAACACACCCCATGCACAGCTCCAACGGCAAAGGAGCCAGAAACGAGTTCTGTTGGTAGTTTTTACACTACCCCGGTAGGCAGCTGAAAGGCACCACAAAACTTGTTCTACCTGCTTTCTGGGCTGAGATGGGGAACAGCTGAATTTTGGACTCGGCTGGTAACAAAATGTTCCAAACACACCCCATGCACAACTCCACCGGGGAAGGTGCCAGAAACGAGTTCTGTTGGTAGTTTTTACACTACCCCGGTAGGCAGCTGAAAGGCACCACAAAAGTTTTTCTACCTGCTTCTGGGCTGAGATGGGGAACGGCTAAATTTTGGACTAGGCTGGTGACAAAATGTTCCAAACACACCCCATGCACAGCTCCAACGGCAAAGGAGCCAGAAACGAGTTCTGTTGGTAGTTTTTACACTACCCCGGTAGGCAGCTGAAAGGCACCACAAAACTTGTTCTACCTGCTTTCTGGGCTGAGATGGGGAACAGCTGAATTTGGACTCGGCTGGTAACAAAATGTTCCAAACACACCCCATGCACAACTCCACCGGGGAAGGTGCCAGAAACGAGTTCTGTTGGTAGTTTTTACACTACCCCCGGTAGGCAGCTGAAAGGCACCACAAAACTTGTTTGTACCTGCTTTCTGGGCTGAGATGGGGAACGGCTGAATTTTGGACTCGGCTGGTGACAAAATGTTCCAAACACACCCCATGCACACCTCCACCGGGGAAGGTGCCAGAAAGGAGTTCTCTTGGTAGTTTTTACACTACCCCGGTAGGCAGCTGAAAGGCACCATAAAACCGGTTCTACCTGCTTTCTGGGCTGAGATGGGGAATCGCTGAATTTTGGACTCGGCTGGTGACAAAATGTTCCAAACACACCCCCATGCACACCTCCACCGGGGAAGGTGCCAGAAACGAGTTCTGTTGGTAGTTTTTACACTACCCCGGTAGGCAGCTGAAAGGCACCACAAAACTTGTTCTACCTGCTTTCTGGGCTGAGATGGGGAACGGCTGAATTTTGGACTCGGCTGGTGACAAAATGTTCCAAACACACCCCATGCACAACTCCACCGGGGAAGGTGCCAGAAACGAGTTCTGTTGGTAGTTTTTACACTACCCCGGTAGGCAGCTGAAAGGCACCACAAAACTTGTTGTACCTGCTTTCTGGGCTGAGATGGGGAATCGCTGAATTTTGGACTCGGCTGGTGACAAAATGTTCCAAACACACCCCATGCACAACTCCACCGGGGAAGGTGCCAGAAACGAGTTCTGTTGGTAGTTTTTTACACTACCCCGGTAGGCAGCTGAAAGGCACCACAAAACTTGTTCTACCTGCTTTCTGGGCTGAGATGGGGAATCGCTGAATTTTGGACTCGGCTGGTGACAAAATGTTCCAAACACACCCCATGCACAACTCCACCGGGGAAGGTGCCAGAAACGAGTTCTGTTGGTAGTTTTTACACTACCCCGGTAGGCAGCTGAAAGGCACCATAAAACCGGTTCTACCCTGCTTTCTGGGCTGAGATGGGGAATCGCTGAATTTTGGACTCGGCTTGTGACATAATGTTCCAAACACACCCCATGCACACCTCCACCGGGGAAGGTGCCAGAAACGAGTTCTGTTGGTAGTTTTTACACTACCCCGGTAGGCAGCTGAAAGGCACCACAAAGTTGTTGTACCTGCTTTCTGGGCTGAGATGGGGAATCGCTGAATTTTGGACTCGGCTGGTGACAAAATGTTCCAAACACACCCCATGCACACCTCCACCGGGGAAGGTGCCAGAATCGAGTTCCGTTGGTAGTTTTTACACTACCCCGGTAGGCAGCTGAAAGGCACCACAAAACTTGTTCTACCTGCTTTCTGGGCTGAGATGGGGAATCGCTGAATTTTGGACTCGACTGGTAACAAAATGTTCCAAACACACCCATGCACAACTCCACCGGGGAAGGTGCCAGAAACGAGTTCTGTTGGTAGTTTTTACACTACCCCGGTAGGCAGCTGAAAGGCACCACAAAACTTGTTCTACCTGCTTTCTGGGCTGAGATGGGGAATCGCTGAATTTTGGACTCGGCTGGTGACAAAATGTTCCAAACACACCCCATGCACACCTCCACCGGGGAAGGTGCCAGAATCGAGTTCCGTTGGTAGTTTTTACACTACCCCGGTAGGCAGCTGAAAGGCACCACAAAACTTGTTCTACCTGCTTTCTGGGCTGAGATGGGGAATCGCTGAAGTTTGGACTCGACTGGTAACAAAATGTTCCAAACACACCCCATGCACAACTCCACCGGGGAAGGTGCCAGAAACGAGTTCTGTTGGTAGTTTTTACACTACCCCGGTAGGCAGCTGAAAGGCACCACAAAACTTGTTCTACCTGCTTTCTGGGCTGAGATGGGGAACAGCTGAATTTTGGACTCGGCTGGTAACAAAATGTTCCAAACACACCCCATGTGCACAGCTCCACCGGCAAAGGTGCCAGAAACGAGTTCTGTTGGTAGTTTTTACACTACCCCGGTAGGCAGCTGAAAGGCACCATAAAACCGGTTCTACCTGCTTTCTGGGCTGAGATGGGGAATCGCTGAATTTTGGACTCGGCTTGTGACAAAATGTTCCAAACACACCCCATGCACACCTCCACCGGGGAAGGTGCCAGAAACGAGTTCTGTTGGTAGTTTTTACACTACCCCCGGTAGGCAGCTGAAAGGCACCACAAAAGTTGTTGTACCTGCTTTCTGGGCTGAGATGGGGAATCGCTGAATTTTGGACTCGGCTGGTGACAAAATGTTCCAAACACACCCCATGCACACCTCCACCGGGGAAGGTGCCAGAATCGAGTTCCGTTGGTAGTTTTTACACTACCCCGGTAGGCAGCTGAAAGGCACCACAAAACTTGTTCTACCTGCTTTCTGGGCTGAGATGGGGAATCGCTGAATTTTGGACTCGACTGGTAACAAAATGTTCCAAACACACCCATGCACAACTCCACCGGGGAAGGTGCCAGAAACGAGTTCTGTTGGTAGTTTTTACACTACCCCGGTAGGCAGCTGAAAGGCACCACAAAACTTGTTCTACCTGCTTTCTGGGCTGAGATGGGGAATCGCTGAATTTTGGACTCGGCTGGTGACAAAATGTTCCAAACACACCCCATGCACACCTCCACCGGGGAAGGTGCCAGAATCGAGTTCCGTTGGTAGTTTTTACACTACCCCCGGTAGGCAAGAGAAAGGCACCACAAAACTTGTTCTACCTGCTTTCTGGGCTGAGATGGGGAACGGCTGAATTTTGGACTCGGCTGGTAACAAAATGTTCCAAACACACCCCATGCACAACTCCACCGGGGAAGGTGCCAGAAACGAGTTCTGTTGGTAGTTTTTACACTACCCCCGGTAGGCAGCTGAAAGGCAACCACAAAACTTGTTCTACCTGCTTTCTGGGCTGAGATGGGGAACAGCTGAATTTTGGACTCGGCTGGTAACAAAATGTTCCAAACACACCCCATGCACAGCTCCACCGGCAAAGGTGCCAGAAACGAGTTCTGTTGGTAGTTTTTACACTACCCCGATAGGCAGCTGAAAGGCACCACAAAACTTGTTCTACCTGCTTTCTGGGCAGAGATGGGGAATCGCTGAATTTTGGACTCGGGCTGGTGACAAAATGTTCCAAACACACCCCCATGCACAACTCCACCGGGGAAGGTGCCAGAAACGAGTTCTGTTGGTAGTTTTTACACTACCCCTGTAGGCAGCTGAAAGGCACCACAAAACTTGTTCTACCTGCTTTCTGGGCTGAGATGGGGAATCGCTGAATTTTGGACTCGGCTGGTGACAAAATGTTCCAAACACACCCCATGCACAACTCCACCGGGGAAGGTGCCAGAAACGAGTTCTGTTGGTAGTTTTTACACTACCCCGGTAGGCAGCTGAAAGGCACCCACAAAACTTGTTCTACCTGCTTCTCTGGGCTGAGATGGGGAATCGCTGAATTTTGGGACTCGGCTGGTGACAAAATGTTCCAAACACACCCCATGCACACCTCCACCGGGAAGGTGCCAGAAAACGAGTTCTGTTGGTAGTTTTTACACTACCCCGGTAGGCAGCTGAAAGGCACCACAAAAACTTGTTCTACCTGCTTTCTGGGCTAGATGGGGAATCGCTGAATTTGGACTCGCTGCTGACAAAATGTTCCAACCACACCCCATGCACAACCCACCGGGAAGGTGCCAGAAACGAGTTCTGTTGGTAGTTTTTACACTACCCCCGGTAGGCAAGAGAAAGGCACCACAAAACTTGTTGTACCTGCTTTCTGGCTGAGATGGGGAACGGCTAAATTTTGGACTCGGCTGGTGACAAAATGTTCCAAACACACCCCATGCACAGCTCCACCGGCAAAGGAGCCAGAAACGAGTTCTGTTGGTAGTTTTTACACTACCCCGGTAGGCAGCTGAAAGGCACCACAAAAGTTTTTCTACCTGCTTTCTGGGCTGAGATGGGGAACAGCTGAATTTTGGACTCGGCTGGTAACAAAATGTTCCAAACACACCCCATGCACAACTCCACCGGGGAAGGTGCCAGAAACGAGTTCTGTTGGTAGTTTTTACACTACCCCGGTAGGCAGCTGAAAGGCACCACAAAAGTTTTTCTACCTGCTTTCTGGGCTGAGATGGGGAACGGCTAAATTTTGGACTCGGCTGCTGACAAAATGTTCCAAACACACCCCATGCACAGCTCCAACGGCAAAGGAGCCAGAAACGAGTTCTGTTGGTAGTTTTTACACTACCCCGGTAGGCAGCTGAAAGGCACCACAAAAGTTTTTCTACCTGCTTTCTGGGCTGAGATGGGGAAACAGCTGAATTTTGGACTCGGCTGGTAACAAAATGTTCCAAACACACCCCATGCACAACTCCACCGGGGAAGGTGCCAGAAACGAGTTCTGTTGGTAGTTTTTACACTACCCCGGTAGGCAGCTGAAAGGCACCACAAAAGTTTTTCTACCTGCTTTCTGGGCTGAGATGGGGAACGGCTAAATTTTGGACTCGGCTGGTGACAAAATGTTCCAAACACACCCCATGCACAACTCCACCGGGGAAGGTGCCAGAAACGAGTTCTGTTGGTAGTTTTTACACTACCCCGGTAGGCAGCTGAAAGGCACCACAAAACTTGTTCTACCTGCTTTCTGGGCTGAGATGGGGAATCGCTGAATTTTGGACTCGGCTGGTGACAAAATGTTCCAAACACACCCCATGCACAACTCCACCGGGGAAGGTGCCAGAAACGAGTTCTGTTGGTAGTTTTTACACTACCCCGGTAGGCAGCTGAAAGGCACCACAAAACTTGTTCTACCTGCTTTCTGGGCTGAGATGGGGAATCGCTGAATTTTGGACTCGGCTGCTGACAAAATGTTCCAAACACACCCCATGCACAACTCCACCGGGGAAGGTGCCAGAAAGGAGTTCTCTTGGTAGCTTTTACACTACCCCGGTAGGCAGCTGAAAGGCACCACAAAACTTGTTCTACCTGCTTTCTGGGCTGAGATGGGGAATCGCTGAATTTTGGACTCGGCTGGTGACAAAATGTTCCAAACACACCCCATGCACACCTCCACCGGGGAAGGTGCCAGAAACGAGTTCTGTTGGTAGTTTTTACACTACCCCGGTAGGCAAGAGAAAGGCACCACAAAACTTGTTCTACCTGCTTTCTGGGCTGAGATGGGGAATCGCTGAATTTTGGACTCGGCTGGTGACAAAATGTTCCAAACACACCCCATGCACAACTCCACCGGGGAAGGTGCCAGAATCGAGTTCCGTTGGTAGTTTTTACACTACCCCGGTAGGCAAGAGAAAGGCACCACAAAAGTTGTTGTACCTGCTTTCTGGGCTGAGATGGGGAATCGCTGAATTTTGGACTCGGCTGGTGACAAAATGTTCCAAACACACCCCATGCACAACTCCACCGGGGAAGGTGCCAGAAACGAGTTCTGTTGGTAGTTTTTACACTACCCCGGTAGGCAGCTGAAAGGCACCACAAAACTTGTTCTACCTGCTTTCTGGGCTGAGATGGGGAATCGCTGAATTTTGGACTCGGCTGCTGACAAAATGTTCCAAACACACCCCATGCACAACTCCACCGGGGAAGGTGCCAGAAACGAGTTCTGTTGGTAGTTTTTACACTACCCCGGTAGGCAGCTGAAAGGCACCACAAAACTTGTTCTACCTGCTTTCTGGGCTGAGATGGGGAATCGCTGAATTTTGGACTCGGCTGCTGACAAAATGTTCCAAACACACCCCATGCACAACTCCACCGGGGAAGGTGCCAGAAACGAGTTCTGTTGGTAGTTTTTACACTACCCCGGTAGGCAGCTGAAAGGCACCATAAAACTTGTTCTACCTGCTTTCTGGGCTGAGATGGGGAATCGCTGAATTTTGGACTCGGCTGGTGACAAAATGTTCCAAACACACCCCATGCACACCTCCACCGGGGAAGGTGCCAGAAACGAGTTCTGTTGGTAGTTTTTACACTACCCCGGTAGGCAGCTGAAAGGCACCACAAAAGTTGTTCTACCTGCTTTCTGGGCTGAGATGGGGAATCGCTGAATTTTGGACTCGGCTGGTGACAAAATGTTCCAAACACACCCCATGCACAACTCCACCGGGGAAGGTGCCAGAAACGAGTTCTGTTGGTAGTTTTTACACTACCCCGGTAGGCAAGAGAAAGGCACCACAAAACTTGTTCTACCTGCTTTCTGGGCTGAGATGGGGAATCGCTGAATTTTGGACTTGGCTGGTGACAAAATGTTCCAAACACACCCCATGCACAACTCCACCGGGGAAGGTGCCAGAAACGAGTTCTGTTGGTAGTTTTTACACTACCCCGGTAGGCAGCTGAAAGGCACCACAAAACTTGTTCTACCTGCTTTCTGGGCTGAGATGGGGAACGGCTGAATTTTGGACTCGGCTGCTGACAAAATGTTCCAAACACACCCCATGCACAACTCCACCGAGGAAGGTGCCAGAAACGAGTTCTGTTGGTAGTTTTTACACTACCCCGGTAGGCAGCTGAAAGGCACCACAAAACTTGTTCTACCTGCTTTCTGGGCTGAGATGGGGAATCGCTGAATTTTGGACTCGGCTGGTGACAAAATGTTCCAAACACACCCCATGCACAACTCCACCGGGGAAGGTGCCAGAAACGAGTTCTGTTGGTAGTTTTTACACTACCCCGGTAGGCAGCTGAAAGGCACCACAAAACTTGTTCTACCTGCTTTCTGGGCTGAGATGGGGAACCGCTGAATTTTGGACTCGGCTGGTGACAAAATGTTCCAAACACACCCCATGCACACCTCCACCGGCAAAGGAGCCAGAAACGAGTTCTGTTGGTAGTTTTTACACTACCCCGGTAGGCAGCTGAAAGGCACCATAAAACCGGTTCTACCTGCTTTCTGGGCTGAGATGGGGAATCGCTGAATTTTGGACTCGGCTGGTGACAAAATGTTCCAAACACACCCCATGCACACCTCCACCGGGGAAGGTGCCAGAAACGAGTTCTGTTGGTAGTTTTTACACTACCCCGGTAGGCAGCTGAAAGGCACCACAAAACTTGTTCTACCTGCTTTCTGGGCTGAGATGGGGAACAGCTGAATTTTGGACTCGGCTGGTGACAAAATGTTCCAAACACACCCCATGCACAACTCCACCGGGGAAGGTGCCAGAAACGAGTTCTGTTGGTAGTTTTTACACTACCCCGGTAGGCAAGAGAAAGGCACCACAAAACTTGTTCTACCTGCTTTCTGGGCTGAGATGGGGAATCGCTGAATTTTGGACTCGGCTGGTGACAAAATGTTCCAAACACACCCCATGCACAACTCCACCGGGGAAGGTGCCAGAAAGGAGTTCTGTTGGTAGTTTTTACACTACCCCGGTAGGCAGCTGAAAGGCACCACAAAACTTGTTCTACCTGCTTTCTGGGCTGAGATGGGGAATCGCTGAATTTTGGACTCGGCTGGTGACAATATGTTCCAAACACACCCCATGCACAACTCCACCGGGGAAGGTGCCAGAAACGAGTTCTGTTGGTAGTTTTTACACTACCCCGGTAGGCAGCTGAAAGGCACCACAAAACTTGTTCTACCTGCTTTCTGGGCTGAGATGGGGAATCGCTGAATTTTGGACTCGGCTGGTGACAAAATGTTCCAAACACACCCCATGCACACCTCCACCGGGGAAGGTGCCAGAAACGAGTTCTGTTGGTAGTTTTTACAGTACCCCGGTAGGCAGCTGAAAGGCACCACAAAACTTGTTCTACCTGCTTTCTGGGCTGAGATGGGGAATCGCTGAATTTTGGACTCGGCTGGTGACAAAATGTTCCAAACACACCCCATGCACAACTCCACCGGGGAAGGTGCCAGAAACGAGTTCTGTTGGTAGTTTTTACACTACCCCGGTAGGCAGCTGAAAGGCACCACAAAACTTGTTCTACCTGCTTTCTGGGCTGAGATGGGGAATCGCTGAATTTTGGACTCGGCTGGTGACAAAATGTTCCAAACACACCCCATGCACACCTCCACCGGGGAAGGTGCCAGAAACGAGTTCTCTTGGTAGTTTTTACACTACCCCGGTAGGCAGCTGAAAGGCACCACAAAACTTGTTCTACCTGCTTTCTGGGCTGAGATGGGGAATCGCTGAATTTTGGACTCGGCTGGTGACAAAATGTTCCAAACACACCCCATGCACACCTCCACCGGGGAAGGTGCCAGAAAGGAGTTCTGTTGGTAGTTTTTACACTACCCCGGTAGGCAGCTGAAAGGCACCACAAAACTTGTTCTACCTGCTTTCTGGGCTGAGATGGGGAATCGCTGAATTTTGGACTCGGCTGGTGACAAAATGTTCCAAACACACCCCATGCACACCTCCACCGGGGAAGGTGCCAGAAACGAGTTCTGTTGGTAGTTTTTACACTACCCCGGTAGGCAGCTGAAAGGCACCACAAAACTTGTTCTACCTGCTTTCTGGGCTGAGATGGGGAATCGCTGAATTTTGGACTCGGCTGGTGACAAAATGTTCCAAACACACCCCATGCACAACTCCACCGGGGAAGGTGCCAGAAACGAGTTCTCTTCGTAGTTTTTACACTACCCCGGTAGGCAGCTGAAAGGCACCACAAAACTTGTTCTACCTGCTTTCTGGGCTGAGATGGGGAATCGCTGAATTTTGGACTCGGCTGGTGACAAAATGTTCCAAACACACCCCATGCACAACTCCACCGGGGAAGGTGCCAGAAACGAGTTCTGTTGGTAGTTTTTACACTACCCCGGTAGGCAGCTGAAAGGCACCACAAAACTTGTTCTACCTGCTTTCTGGGCTGAGATGGGGAACCGCTGAATTTTGGACTCGGCTGGTGACAAAATGTTCCAAACACACCCCATGCACACCTCCACCGGCAAAGGAGCCAGAAACGAGTTCTGTTGGTAGTTTTTACACTACCCCGGTAGGCAGCTGAAAGGCACCATAAAACCGGTTCTACCTGCTTTCTGGGCTGTGATGGGGAATCGCTGAATTTTGGACTCGGCTGGTGACAAAATGTTCCAAACACACCCCATGCACACCTCCACCGGGGAAGGTGCCAGAAACGAGTTCTGTTGGTAGTTTTTACACTACCCCGGTAGGCAGCTGAAAGGCACCACAAAACTTGTTCTACCTGCTTTCTGGGCTGAGATGGGGAACAGCTGAATTTTGGACTCGGCTGGTGACAAAATGTTCCAAACACACCCCATGCACAACTCCACCGGGGAAGGTGCCAGAAACGAGTTCTGTTGGTAGTTTTTACACTACCCCGGTAGGCAGCTGAAAGGCACCACAAAACTTGTTCTACCTGCTTTCTGGGCTGAGATGGGGAATCGCTGAATTTTGGACTCGGCTGGTGACAAAATGTTCCAAACACACCCCATGCACAACTCCACCGGGGAAGGTGCCAGAAAGGAGTTCTGTTGGTAGTTTTTACACTACCCCGGTAGGCAGCTGAAAGGCACCACAAAACTTGTTCTACCTGCTTTCTGGGCTGAGATGGGGAATCGCTGAATTTTGGACTCGGCTGGTGACAAAATGTTCCAAACACACCCCATGCACAACTCCACCGGGGAAGGTGCCAGAAACGAGTTCTGTTGGTAGTTTTTACACTACCCCGGTAGGCAGCTGAAAGGCACCACAAAACTTGTTCTACCTGCTTTCTGGGCTGAGATGGGGAATCGCTGAATTTTGGACTCGGCTGGTGACAAAATGTTCCAAACACACCCCATGCACAACTCCACCGGGGAAGGTGCCAGAAACGAGTTCTGTTGGTAGTTTTTACACTACCCCGGTAGGCAGCTGAAAGGCACCACAAAACTTGTTCTACCTGCTTTCTGGGCTGAGATGGGGAATCGCTGAATTTTGGACTCGGCTGGTGACAAAATGTTCCAAACACACCCCATGCACACCTCCACCGGGGAAGGTGCCAGAAACGAGTTCTCTTGGTAGTTTTTACACTACCCCGGTAGGCAGCTGAAAGGCACCACAAAACTTGTTCTACCTGCTTTCTGGGCTGAGATGGGGAATCGCTGAATTTTGGACTCGGCTGGTGACAAAATGTTCCAAACACACCCCATGCACAACTCCACCGGGGAAGGTGCCAGAAAGGAGTTCTGTTGGTAGTTTTTACACTACCCCGGTAGGCAGCTGAAAGGCACCACAAAACTTGTTCTACCTGCTTTCTGGGCTGAGATGGGGAATCGCTGAATTTTGGACTCGGCTGGTGACAAAATGTTCCAAACACACCCCATGCACACCTCCACCGGGGAAGGTGCCAGAAACGAGTTCTGTTGGTAGTTTTTACACTACCCCGGTAGGCAGCTGAAAGGCACCACAAAACTTGTTCTACCTGCTTTCTGGGCTGAGATGGGGAATCGCTGAATTTTGGACTCGGCTGGTGACAAAATGTTCCAAACACACCCCATGCACAACTCCACCGGGGAAGGTGCCAGAAACGAGTTCTGTTGGTAGTTTTTACACTACCCCGGTAGGCAGCTGAAAGGCACCACAAAACTTGTTCTACCTGCTTTCTGGGCTGAGATGGGGAACGGCTGAATTTTGGACTCGGCTGGTAGCAAAATGTTCCAAACACACCCCATGCACAACTCCACCGGGGAAGGTGCCAGAAACGAGTTCTGTTGGTAGTTTTTACACTACCCCGGTAGGCAGCTGAAAGGCACCACAAAACTTGTTCTACCTGCTTTCTGGGCTGAGATGGGGAATCGCTGAATTTTGGACTCGGCTGGTGACAAAATGTTCCAAACACACCCCATGCACAACTCCACCGGGGAAGGTGCCAGAAACGAGTTCTGTTGGTAGTTTTTACACTACCCCGGTAGGCAGCTGAAAGGCACCATTAAACCTTTTCTTATCTGCTTCCTGGGCTAGAGATGGGGAACAGCTGAATTTTGGACTCGGCTGGTGACAGAATGTTCCAAACACACCCCATGCACAACTCCACCGGGGAAGGTGCCAGAAACGAGTTCTGTTGGTAGTTTTTACACTACCCCGGTAGGCAGCTGAAAGGCACCACAAAACTTGTTCTACCTGCTTTCTGGGCTGAGATGGGGAACCGCTGAATTTTGGACTCGGCTGGTGACAAAATGTTCCAAACACACCCCATGCACACCTCCACCGGGAAAGGAGCCAGAAACGAGTTCTGTTGGTAGTTTTTACACTACCCCGGTAGGCAGCTGAAAGGCACCATAAAACCGGTTCTACCTGCTTTCTGGGCTGAGATGGGGAATCGCTGAATTTTGGACTCGGCTGGTGACAAAATGTTCCAAACACACCCCATGCACACCTCCACCGGCAAAGGAGCCAGAAACGAGTTCTGTTGGTAGTTTTTACACTACCCCGGTAGGCAGCTGAAAGGCACCACAAAACTTGTTCTACCTGCTTTCTGGGCTGAGATGGGGAATCGCTGAATTTTGGACTCGGCTGGTGACAAAATGTTCCAAACACACCCCATGCACAACTCCACCGGGGAAGGTGCCAGAATCGAGTTCCGTTGGTAGTTTTTACACTACCCCGGTAGGCAAGAGAAAGGCACCACAAAACTTGTTCTACCTGCTTTCTGGGCTGAGATGGGGAACGGCTGAATTTTGGACTCGGCTGGTAACAAAATGTTCCAAACACACCCCATGCACAACTCCACCGGGGAAGGTGCCAGAAACGAGTTCTGTTGGTAGTTTTTACACTACCCCGGTAGGCAGCTGAAAGGCACCACAAAAGTTGTTGTACCTGCTTTCTGGGCTGAGATGGAGAATCGCTGAATTTTGGACTCGGCTGGTGACAAAATGTTCCAAACACACCCCATGCACACCTCCACCGGGGAAGGTGCCAGAAAGGAGTTCTGTTGGTAGTTTTTACACTACCCCGGTAGGCAGCTGAAAGGCACCACAAAACTTGTTCTACCTGCTTTCTGGGCTGAGATGGGGAATCGCTGAATTTTGGACTCGGCTGGTGACAAAATGTTCCAAACACACCCCATGCACAACTCCACCGGGGAAGGTGCCAGAAACGAGTTCTGTTGGTAGTTTTTACACTACCCCGGTAGGCAGCTGAAAGGCACCACAAAACTTGTTCTACCTGCTTTCTGGGCTGAGATGGGGAATCGCTGAATTTTGGACTCGGCTGCTGACAAAATGTTCCAAACACACCCCATGCACAACTCCACCGGGGAAGGTGCCAGAAACGAGTTCTGTTGGTAGTTTTTACACTACCCCGGTAGGCAGCTGAAAGGCACCACAAAACTTGTTCTACCTGCTTTCTGGGCTGAGATGGGGAACCGCTGAATTTTGGACTCGGCTGGTGACAAAATGTTCCAAACACACCCCATGCACACCTCCACCGGCAAAGGAGCCAGAAACGAGTTCTGTTGGTAGTTTTTACACTACCCCGGTAGGCAGCTGAAAGGCACCATAAAACCGGTTCTACCTGCTTTCTGGGCTGAGATGGGGAATCGCTGAATTTTGGACTCGGCTGGTGACAAAATGTTCCAAACACACCCCATGCACACCTCCACCGGCAAAGGAGCCAGAAACGAGTTCTGTTGGTAGTTTTTACACTACCCCGGTAGGCAGCTGAAAGGCACCACAAAACTTGTTCTACCTGCTTTCTGGGCTGAGATGGGGAACAGCTGAATTTTGGACTCGGCTGGTGACAAAATGTTCCAAACACACCCCATGCACAACTCCACCGGGGAAGGTGCCAGAAACGAGTTCTGTTGGTAGTTTTTACACTACCCCGGTAGGCAGCTGAAAGGCACCACAAAACTTGTTCTTCCTGCTTTCTGGGCTGAGATGGGGAATCGCTGAATTTTGGACTCGGCTGGTGACAAAATGTTCCAAACACACCCCATGCACAACTCCACCGGGGAAGGTGCCAGAAAGGAGTTCTGTTGGTAGTTTTTACACTACCCCGGTAGGCAGCTGAAAGGCACCACAAAACTTGTTCTACCTGCTTTCTGGGCTGAGATGGGGAATCGCTGAATTTTGGACTCGGCTGGTGACAAAATGTTCCAAACACACCCCATGCACAACTCCACCGGGGAAGGTGCCAGAATCGAGTTCCGTTGGTAGTTTTTACACTACCCCGGTAGGCAGCTGAAAGGCACCACAAAACTTGTTCTACCTGCTTTCTGGGCTGAGATGGGGAACGGCTGAATTTTGGACTCGGCTGGTAACAAAATGTTCCAAACACACCCCATGCACAACTCCACCGGGGAAGGTGCCAGAAACGAGTTCTGTTGGTAGTTTTTACACTACCCCGGTAGGCAGCTGAAAGGCACCACAAAACTTGTTCTACCTGCTTTCTGGGCTGAGATGGGGAATCGCTGAATTTTGGACTCGGCTGGTGACAAAATGTTCCAAACACACCCCATGCACAACTCCACCGGGGAAGGTGCCAGAAACGAGTTCTGTTGGTAGTTTTTACAGTACCCCGGTAGGCAGCTGAAAGGCACCACAAAACTTGTTCTACCTGCTTTCTGGGCTGAGATGGGGAATCGCTGAATTTTGGACTCGGCTGGTGACAAAATGTTCCAAACACACCCCATG
Organism: Falco biarmicus; assembly: GCF_023638135.1. Lineage (NCBI taxonomy): Eukaryota > Metazoa > Chordata > Aves > Falconiformes > Falconidae > Falco > Falco biarmicus. Next base: position 28,580 of record NW_026611827.1, read on the forward strand.
CACAACTCCACCGGGGAAGGTGCCAGAAACGAGTTCTGTTGGTAGTTTTTACACTACCCCGGTAGGCAGCTGAAAGGCACCACAAAACTTGTTCTACCTGCTTTCTGGGCTGAGATGGGGAATCGCTGAATTTTGGACTCGGCTGGTGACAAAATGTTCCAAACACACCCCATGCACAACTCCACCGGGGAAGGTGCCAGAAACGAGTTCTGTTGGTAGTTTTTACACTACCCCGGTAGGCAGCTGAAAGGCACCACAAAACTTGTTCTACCTGCTTTCTGGGCTGAGATGGGGAATCGCTGAATTTTGGACTCGGCTGCTGACAAAATGTTCCAAACACACCCCATGCACAGCTCCACCGGGGAAGGTGCCAGAATCGAGTTCCGTTGGTAGTTTTTACACTACCCCGGTAGGCAAGAGAAAGGCACCACAAAACTTGTTCTACCTGCTTTCTGGGCTGAGATGGGGAACGGCTGAATTTTGGACTCGGCTGCTGACAAAATGTTCCAAACACACCCCATGCACAACTCCACCGAGGAAGGTGCCAGAAACGAGTTCTGTTGGTAGTTTTTACACTACCCCGGTAGGCAGCTGAAAGGCACCACAAAACTTGTTCTACCTGCTTTCTGGGCTGAGATGGGGAATCGCTGAATTTTGGACTCGGCTGGTGACAAAATGTTCCAAACACACCCCATGCACAACTCCACCGGGGAAGGTGCCAGAAACGAGTTCTGTTGGTAGTTTTTACACTACCCCGGTAGGCAGCTGAAAGGCACCACAAAACTTGTTCTACCTGCTTTCTGGGCTGAGATGGGGAATCGCTGAATTTTGGACTCGGCTGGTGACAAAATGTTCCAAACACACCCCATGCACACCTCCACCGGGGAAGGTGCCAGAAACGAGTTCTGTTGGTAGTTTTTACACTACCCCGGTAGGCAGCTGAAAGGCACCACAAAACTTGTTCTACCTGCTTTCTGGGCTGAGATGGGGAATCGCTGAATTTTGGACTCGGCTGCTGACAAAATGTTCCAAACACACCCCATGCACAGCTCCACCGGGGAAGGTGCCAGAATCGAGTTCCGTTGGTAGTTTTTACACTACCCCGGTAGGCAAGAGAAAGGCACCACAAAACTTGTTCTACCTGCTTTCTGGGCTGAGATGGGGAACGGCTGAATTTTGGACTCGGCTGCTGACAAAATGTTCCAAACACACCCCATGCACACCTCCACCGGGGAAGGTGCCAGAAACGAGTTCTGTTGGTAGTTTTTACACTACCCCGGTAGGCAGCTGAAAGGCACCACAAAACTTGTTCTACCTGCTTTCTGGGCTGAGATGGGGAATCGCTGAATTTTGGACTCGGCTGCTGACAAAATGTTCCAAACACACCCCATGCACAACTCCACCGGGGAAGGTGCCAGAAACGAGTTCTGTTGGTAGTTTTTACACTACCCCGGTAGGCAGCTGAAAGGCACCACAAAACTTGTTCTACCTGCTTTCTGGGCTGAGATGGGGAACGGCTGAGTTTTGGACTCGGCTGGTAACAAAATGTTCCAAACACACCCCATGCACAACTCCACCGGGGAAGGTGCCAGAAACGAGTACTGTTGGTAGTTTTTACACTACCCCGGTAGGCAGCTGAAAGGCACCATTAAACCTTTTCTTATCTGCTTCCTGGGCTAGAGATGGGGAACAGCTGAATTTTGGACTCGGCTGGTGACAGAATGTTCCAAACACACCCCATGCACAACTCCACCGGGGAAGGTGCCAGAAACGAGTTCTGTTGGTAGTTTTTACACTACCCCGGTAGGCAGCTGAAAGGCACCACAAAACTTGTTCTACCTGCTTTCTGGGCTGAGATGGGGAACGGCTGAATTTTGGACTCGGCTGCTGACAAAATGTTCCAAACACACCCCATGCACACCTCCACTGGCAAAGGTGCCAGAAACGAGTTCTGTTGGTAGTTTTTACACTACCCCGGTAGGCAGCTGAAAGGCACCACAAAACTTGTTCTACCTGCTTTCTGGGCTGAGATGGGGATCAGCTGAATTTTGGACTCGGCTGCTGACAAAATGTTCTAAACACACCCCATGCACAGCTCCACCGGGGAAGGTGCCAGAAACGAGTTCTGTTGGTAGTTTTTACACTACCCCGGTAGACAGCTGAAAGGCACCACAAAACTTGTTCTACCTGCTTTCTGGGCTGAGGTGGGGAACAGCTGAGTTTTGGACTCGGCTGGTAACAAAATGTTCTAAACACACCCCATGCACAGCTCCACCGGCAAAGGTGCCAGAAAGGAGTTCTGTTGGTAGTTTTTACACTACCCCGGTAGGCAGCTGAAAGGCAACACAAAACTTGTTCTACCTGCTTTCTGGGCTGAGATGGGGAACGGCTGAATTTTGGACTCGGCTGGTAACAAAATGTTCCAAACACACCCCACGCACAGCTCCACCGGCAAAGGTGCCAGAAACGAGTTCTGTTGGTAGTTTTTACACTACCCCGGTAGGCAGCTGAAAGGCACCACAAAACTTGTTGTACCTGCTTTCTGGGCTGAGATGGGGAACAGCTGAGTTTTGGACTCGGCTGCTGACAAAATGTTCCAAACACACCCCATGCACAACTCCACCGGGGAAGGTGCCAGAAACGAGTTCTGTTGGTAGTTTTTACACTACCCCGGTAGGCAGCTGAAAGGCACCACAAAACTTGTTCTACCTGCTTTCTGGGCTGAGATGGGGAACGGCTGAATTTTGGACTCGGCTGGTGACAAAATGTTCCAAACACACCCCATGCACACCTCCACCGGGGAAGGTGCCAGAAAGGAGTTCTCTTGGTAGTTTTTACAGTGCTCCGGGAGGCAGCTGAAAGGCACCAAAGAAGTTGTTCTACCTGCTTTCTGGGCTGAGATGGGGAATCGCTGATTGTTTGCGGTCGGCTGGAGACGAAAAGTTCCAAAAACACCCCATGCACAACTCCACCGGGGAAGGTGCTAGAAAGGAGTTCTGTTGGTAGTTCTTACACTGCCCGGTAGGCAGCTGAATGGCTTCACAAAAGTTGTTCTACCTGCTTCCTGGGCTGAGATGGGGAATCGCTGACTTCTGGATTCGGCCCGAGACAAATAAGTTCAAACACACCCCATGCACAATTCCACCGGGGAAGGTGCCAGAAAGGAGTTCTGTTGGTAGTTCTTACACTGCCCCGGTAGCTAGGTGAAAGGCACCACAAAAGTTGTTCTACCTGCTTTCTGGGCTGAGGTGGGGGGAATCGCTGAATTTTGGACTGGGATGGTGACAAAGTGTTGCAAACACAGCCCATGCACAACTCCACCGGGGAAGGTTCCAGAAAGGAGTTCTCTTGGTAGTTTTTACACTGTCAGGTAGCTAGGTGAAAGGCACCACAAAAGTTTATCTACCTCCTTTCTGGGCTGAGATGGGGAATCGCTGATTGTTGCGGTCGGCTGGCGGCAAAATGTTCCAAACACACCCCATGCACAACTCCACCGGGGAAGGTGCAAGAAAGGAGTTCTCTTGGTAGTTCTTACACTGCCCCCGTAGGCAGCTGAAAGGCACCACAAAACTTGTTCTACCTGCTTTCTGGGCTGAGATGGGGAATCGCTGAATTTTTGGAGTCGGGTGGTGGCAAAAAGTTCCAAACACACCTCATGCACAACTCCACCGGGGAAGGTGCCAGAAAGGAGTTCTGTTGGTATTTTTACAGTGCTCCGGGAGGCAGCTGAAAGGCACCACAAAAGTTGTTCTACCTGCTTTCTGGGCTGAGATGGGGTATCGCTGATTGTTGCAGTCGGCTGGAGACAAAATGTTCCAACAAAACCCCATGCACAACTCCACCGGGGAAGGTGCCAGAAACGAGTTCTGTTGGTAGTTTTTACACTACCCCGGTAGGCAGCTGAAAGGCACCACAAAACTTGTTGTACCTGCTTTCTGGGCTGAGATGGGGAATCGCTGAATTTTGGACTCGGCTGGTGACAAAATGTTCCAAACACACCCCATGCACACCTCCACCGGGGAAGGTGCCAGAAACGAGTTCTGTTGGTAGTTTTTACACTACCCCGGTAGGCAGCTGAAAGGCACCACAAAACTTGTTCTACCTGCTTTCTGGGCTGAGATGGGGAATCGCTGAATTTTGGACTCGGCTGCTGACAAAATGTTCCAAACACACCCCATGCACAACTCCACCGGGGAAGGTGCCAGAAACGAGTTCTGTTGGTAGTTTTTACACTACCCCGGTAGGCAGCTGAAAGGCACCACAAAACTTGTTCTACCTGCTTTCTGGGCTGAGATGGGGAATCGCTGAGTTTTGGACTCGGCTGCTGACAAAATGTTCCAAACACACCCCATGCACACCTCCACCGGGGAAGGTGCCAGAAACGAGTTCTGTTGGTAGTTTTTACACTACCCCGGTAGGCAGCTGAAAGGCACCACAAAACTTGTTCTACCTGCTTTCTGGGCTGAGATGGGGAATCGCTGAATTTTGGACTCGGCTGGTGACAAAATGTTCCAAACACACCCCATGCACACCTCCACCGGGGAAGGTGCCAGAAACGAGTTCTGTTGGTAGTTTTTACACTACCCCGGTAGGCAAGAGAAAGGCACCACAAAACTTGTTGTACCTGCTTTCTGGGCTGTGATGGGGAATCGCTGAATTTTGGACTCGGCTGGTGACAAAATGTTCCAAACACACCCCATGCACAGCTCCACCGGCAAAGGTGCCAGAAACGAGTTCTGTTGGTAGTTTTTACACTACCCCGGTAGGCAGCTGAAAGGCACCACAAAAGATTTTCTACCTGCTTTCTGGGCTGAGATGGGGAACCGCTGACTTTTGGACTCGGCTGGTAACAAAATGTTCCAAACACACCCCATGCACAACTCCACCGGGGAAGGTGCCAGAAACGAGTTCTGTTGGTAGTTTTTACACTACCCCGGTAGGCAGCTGAAAGGCACCACAAAACTTGTTCTACCTGCTTTCTGGGCTGAGATGGGGAATCGCTGAATTTTGGACTCGGCTGGTGACAAAATGTTCCAAACACACCCCATGCACAACTCCACCGGGGAAGGTGCCAGAAACGAGTTCTGTTGGTAGTTTTTACACTACCCCGGTAGGCAGCTGAAAGGCACCACAAAACTTGTTGTACCTGCTTTCTGGGCTGAGATGGGGAATCGCTGAGTTTTGGACTCGGCTGCTGACAAAATGTTCCAAACACACCCCATGCACACCTCCACCGGGGAAGGTGCCAGAAACGAGTTCTGTTGGTAGTTTTTACACTACCCCGGTAGGCAGCTGAAAGGCACCACAAAACTTGTTCTACCTGCTTTCTGGGCTGAGATGGGGAATCGCTGAATTTTGGACTCGGCTGGTGACAAAATGTTCCAAACACACCCCATGCACACCTCCACCGGGGAAGGTGCCAGAAACGAGTTCTGTTGGTAGTTTTTACACTACCCCGGTAGGCAAGAGAAAGGCACCACAAAACTTGTTGTACCTGCTTTCTGGGCTGAGATGGGGAATCGCTGAATTTTGGACTCGGCTGGTGACAAAATGTTCCAAACACACCCCATGCACAGCTCCACCGGCAAAGGTGCCAGAAACGAGTTTTGTTGGTAGTTTTTACACTACCCCGGTAGGCAGCTGAAAGGCACCACAAAAGATTTTCTACCTGCTTTCTGGGCTGAGATGGGGAACCGCTGACTTTTGGACTCGGCTGGTAACAAAATGTTCCAAACACACCCCATGCACAACTCCACCGGGGAAGGTGCCAGAAACGAGTTCTGTTGGTAGTTTTTACACTACCCCGGTAGGCAGCTGAAAGGCACCATTAAACCTTTTCTTATCTGCTTCCTGGGCTAGAGATGGGGAACAGCTGAATTTTGGACTCGGCTGGTGACAGAATGTTCCAAACACACCCCATGCACAACTCCACCGGGGAAGGTGCCAGAAACGAGTTCTGTTGGTAGTTTTTACACTACCCCGGTAGGCAGCTGAAAGGCACCACAAAACTTGTTCTACCTGCTTTCTGGGCTGAGATGGGGAATCGCTGAATTTTGGACTCGGCTGCTGACAAAATGTTCCAAACACACCCCATGCACAACTCCACCGGGGAAGGTGCCAGAAACGAGTTCTGTTGGTAGTTTTTACACTACCCCGGTAGGCAGCTGAAAGGCACCACAAAACTTGTTCTACCTGCTTTCTGGGCTGAGATGGGGAACGGCTGATTTTTGGACTCGGCTGCTGACAAAATGTTCCAAACACACCCCATGCACACCTCCACCGGGGAAGGTGCCAGAAACGAGTTCTGTTGGTAGTTTTTACACTACCCCGGTAGGCAGCTGAAAGGCACCACAAAACTTGTTCTACCTGCTTTCTGGGCTGAGATGGGGAATCGCTGAATTTTGGACTCGGCTGGTGACAAAATGTTCCAAACACACCCCATGCACACCTCCACCGGGGAAGGTGCCAGAAACGAGTTCTGTTGGTAGTTTTTACACTACCCCGGTAGGCAAGAGAAAGGCACCACAAAACTTGTTCTACCTGCTTTCTGGGCTGTGATGGGGAATCGCTGAATTTTGGACTCGGCTGGTGACAAAATGTTCCAAACACACCCCATGCACAGCTCCACCGGCAAAGGTGCCAGAAACGAGTTCTGTTGGTAGTTTTTACACTACCCCGGTAGGCAGCTGAAAGGCACCACAAAAGATTTTCTACCTGCTTTCTGGGCTGAGATGGGGAACCGCTGACTTTTGGACTCGGCTGGTGACAAAATGTTCCAAACACACCCCATGCACAACTCCACCGGGGAAGGTGCCAGAAACGAGTTCTGTTGGTAGTTTTTACACTACCCCGGTAGGCAGCTGAAAGGCACCACAAAACTTGTTGTACCTGCTTTCTGGGCTGAGATGGGGAATCGCTGAATTTTGGACTCGGCTGGTGACAAAATGTTCCAAACACACCCCATGCACAGCTCCACCGGCAAAGGTGCCAGAAACGAGTTCTGTTGGTAGTTTTTACACTACCCCGGTAGGCAGCTGAAAGGCACCACAAAACTTGTTGTACCTGCTTTCTGGGCTGAGATGGGGAACCGCTGACTTTTGGACTCGGCTGGTAACAAAATGTTCCAAACACACCCCATGCACAACTCCACCGGGGAAGGTGCCAGAAACGAGTTCTGTTGGTAGTTTTTACACTACCCCGGTAGGCAGCTGAAAGGCACCACAAAACTTGTTCTACCTGCTTTCTGGGCTGAGATGGGGAATCGCTGAATTTTGGACTCGGCTGGTGACAAAATGTTCCAAACACACCCCATGCACAACTCCACCGGGGAAGGTGCCAGAAACGAGTTCTGTTGGTAGTTTTTACACTACCCCGGTAGGCAGCTGAAAGGCACCACAAAACTTGTTGTACCTGCTTTCTGGGCTGAGATGGGGAATCGCTGAGTTTTGGACTCGGCTGCTGACAAAATGTTCCAAACACACCCCATGCACACCTCCACCGGGGAAGGTGCCAGAAACGAGTTCTGTTGGTAGTTTTTACACTACCCCGGTAGGCAGCTGAAAGGCACCACAAAACTTGTTCTACCTGCTTTCTGGGCTGAGATGGGGAATCGCTGAATTTTGGACTCGGCTGGTGACAAAATGTTCCAAACACACCCCATGCACACCTCCACCGGGGAAGGTGCCAGAAACGAGTTCTGTTGGTAGTTTTTACACTACCCCGGTAGGCAAGAGAAAGGCACCACAAAACTTGTTGTACCTGCTTTCTGGGCTGAGATGGGGAATCGCTGAATTTTGGACTCGGCTGGTGACAAAATGTTCCAAACACACCCCATGCACAGCTCCACCGGCAAAGGTGCCAGAAACGAGTTTTGTTGGTAGTTTTTACACTACCCCGGTAGGCAGCTGAAAGGCACCACAAAAGATTTTCTACCTGCTTTCTGGGCTGAGATGGGGAACCGCTGACTTTTGGACTCGGCTGGTAACAAAATGTTCCAAACACACCCCATGCACAACTCCACCGGGGAAGGTGCCAGAAACGAGTTCTCTTGGTAGTTTTTACACTACCCCGGTAGGCAGCTGAAAGGCACCATTAAACCTTTTCTTATCTGCTTCCTGGGCTAGAGATGGGGAACAGCTGAATTTTGGACTCGGCTGGTGACAGAATGTTCCAAACACACCCCATGCACAACTCCACCGGGGAAGGTGCCAGAAACGAGTTCTGTTGGTAGTTTTTACACTACCCCGGTAGGCAGCTGAAAGGCACCACAAAACTTGTTCTACCTGCTTTCTGGGCTGAGATGGGGAATCGCTGAATTTTGGACTCGGCTGCTGACAAAATGTTCCAAACACACCCCATGCACAACTCCACCGGGGAAGGTGCCAGAAACGAGTTCTGTTGGTAGTTTTTACACTACCCCGGTAGGGGCAGCTGAAAGGCACCACAAAACTTGTTCTACCTGCTTTCTGGGCTGAGATGGGGAACGGCTGAATTTTGGACTCGGCTGCTGACAAAATGTTCCAAACACACCCCATGCACACCTCCACTGGCAAAGGTGCCAGAAACGAGTTCTGTTGGTAGTTTTTACACTACCCCGGTAGGCAGCTGAAAGGCACCACAAAACTTGTTCTACCTGCTTTCTGGGCTAAGGTGGGGAACAGCTGAGTTTTGGACTCGGCTGGTAACAAAATGTTCTAAACACACCACATGCACAGCTCCACCGGCAAAGGTGCCAGAAAGGAGTTCTGTTGGTAGTTTTTACACTACCCCGGTAGGCAGCTGAAAGGCACCACAAAACTTGTTCTACCTGCTTTCTGGGCTGAGATGGGGAACGGCTGAATTTTGGACTCGGCTGGTAACAAAATGTTCCAAACACACCCCATGCACACCTCCACCGGGGAAGGTGCCAGAAACGAGTTCTGTTGGTAGTTTTTTACACTACCCCGGTAGGCAGCTGAAAGGCACCACAAAAGTTTTTCTACCTGCTTTCTGGGCTGAGATGGGGAACAGCTGAGTTTTGGACTCGGCTGCTGACAAAATGTTCCAAACACACCCCATGCACAACTCCACCGGGGAAGGTGCCAGAAACGAGTTCTGTTGGTAGTTTTTACACTACCCCGGTAGGCAGCTGAAAGGCACCACAAAACTTGTTCTACCTGCTTTCTGGGCTGAGATGGGGAACGGCTGAATTTTGGACTCGGCTGCTGACAAAATGTTCCAAACACACCCCATGCACAGCTCCACCGGGGAAGGTGCCAGAAAGGAGTTCTCTTGGTAGTTTTTACAGTGCTCCGGGAGGCAGCTGAAAGGCACCAAAGAAGTTGTTCTACCTGCTTTCTGGGCTGAGATGGGGAATCGCTGATTGTTGAGGTCGGCCGGAGACGAAAAGTTCCAAAAACACCCCATGCACAACTCCACCGGGGAAGGTGCTAGAAAGGAGTTCTGTTGGTAGTTCTTACACTGCCCCGGTAGCTAGGTGAAAGGCACCACAAAAGTTGTTCTACCTGCTTCCTGGGCTGAGATGGGGAATCGCTGACTTCTGGATTCGGCCCGAGACAAATAAGTTCAAACACACCCCATGCACAATTCCACCGGGGAAGGTGCCAGAAAGGAGTTCTGTTGGTAGTTCTTACACTGCCCCGGTAGCTAGGTGAAAGGCACCACAAAAGTTGTTCTACCTGTTTTCTGGGCTGAGGTGGGGAATCGCTGAATTTTGGACTGGGATGGTGACAAAGTGTTGCAAACACAGCCCATGCACAACTCCACCGGGGAAGGTTCCAGAAAGGAGTTCTCTTGGTAGTTTTTACACTGTCAGGTAGCTAGGTGAAAGGCACCACAAAAGTTGTTCTACCTGCTTTCTGGGCTGAGATGGGGAATCGCTGAATTTTGGACTCGGCTGGTGACAAAATTTTCCAAACACAACCCATGCACAGCTCCACCGGGGAAGGTGCCAGAAACGAGTTCTGTTGGTAGTTTTTACACTACCCCGGTAGGCAGCTGAAAGGCACCACAAAAGTTTTTCTACCTGCTTTCTGGGCTGAGATGGGGAATCGCTGAATTTTGGACTCGGCTGGTGACAAAATGTTCCAAACACACCCCATGCACAGCTCCACCGGGGAAGGTGCCAGAAACGAGTTCTGTTGGTAGTTTTTACACTAGACCGGTAGGCAGCTGAAAGGCACCACAAAAGTTTTTCTACCTCCTTTCTGGGCTGAGATGGGGAATCGCTGATTGTTGCGGTCGGCTGGCGGCAAAATGTTCCAAACACACCCCATGCACAACTCCACCGGGGAAGGTGCAAGAAAGGAGTTCTCTTGGTAGTTCTTACACTGCCCCCGTAGGCAGCTGAAAGGCACCACAAAACTTGTTCTACCTGCTTTCTGGGCTGAGATGGGGAATCGCTGAATTTTGGAGTCGGGTGGTGGCAAAAAGTTCCAAACACACCTCATGCACAACTCCACCGGGGAAGGTGCCAGAAAGGAGTTCTGTTGGTATTTTTACAGTGCTCCGGGAGGCAGCTGAAAGGCACCACAAAAGTTGTTCTACCTGCTTTCTGGGCTGAGATGGGGTATCGCTGATTGTTGCAGTCGGCTGGAGACAAAATGTTCCAACAAAACCCCATGCACAACTCCAACGGGGAAGGTGCCAGAAACGAGTTCTGTTGGTAGTTTTTACACTACCCCGGTAGGCAAGAGAAAGGCACCACAAAACTTGTTGTACCTGCTTTCTGGGCTGAGATGGGGAATCGCTGAATTTTGGACTCGGCTGGTGACAAAATGTTCCAAACACACCCCATGCACAATTCCACCGGGGAAGGTGCCAGAAACGAGTTCTGTTGGTAGTTTTTACACTACCCCGGTAGGCAGCTGAAAGGCACCACAAAACTTGTTCTACCTGCTTTCTGGGCTGAGATGGGGAATCGCTGAATTTTGGACTCGGCTGGTGACAAAATGTTCCAAACACACCCCATGCACAACTCCACCGGGGAAGGTGCCAGAAACGAGTTCTGTTGGTAGTTTTTACACTACCCCGGTAGGCAGCTGAAAGGCACCACAAAACTTGTTGTACCTGCTTTCTGGGCTGAGATGGGGAATCGCTGAATTTTGGACTCGGCTGGTGACAAAATGTTCCAAACACACCCCATGCACAACTCCACCGGGGAAGGTGCCAGAAACGAGTTCTGTTGGTAGTTTTTACACTACCCCGGTAGGCAAGAGAAAGGCACCACAAAAGTTGTTCTACCTGCTTTCTGGGCTGAGATGGGGAATCGCTGAGTTTTGGACTCGGCTGCTGACAAAATGTTCCAAACACACCCCATGCACAACTCCACCGGGGAAGGTGCCAGAAACGAGTTCTGTTGGTAGTTTTTACACTACCCCGGTAGGCAGCTGAAAGGCACCACAAAACTTGTTCTACCTGCTTTCTGGGCTGAGATGGGGAATCGCTGAATTTTGGACTCGGCTGGTGACAAAATGTTCCAAACACACCCCATGCACAACTCCACCGGGGAAGGTGCCAGAAACGAGTTCTGTTGGTAGTTTTTACACTACCCCGGTAGGCAAGAGAAAGGCACCACAAAACTTGTTGTACCTGCTTTCTGGGCTGTGATGGGGAATCGCTGAATTTTGGACTCGGCTGGTGACAAAATGTTCCAAACACACCCCATGCACAGCTCCACCGGGGAAGGTGCCAGAAAGGAGTTCTGTTGGTAGTTTTTACACTACCCCGGTAGGCAGCTGAAAGGCACCACAAAACTTGTTCTACCTGCTTTCTGGGCTGAGATGGGGAACCGCTGACTTTTGGACTCGGCTGGTAACAAAATGTTCCAAACACACCCCATGCACAACTCCACCGGGGAAGGTGCCAGAAACGAGTTCTGTTGGTAGTTTTTACACTACCCCGGTAGGCAGCTGAAAGGCACCACAAAACTTGTTCTACCTGCTTTCTGGGCTGAGATGGGGAATCGCTGAATTTTGGACTCGGCTGGTGACAAAATGTTCCAAACACACCCCATGCACAGCTCCACCGGGGAAGGTGCCAGAAACGAGTTCTGTTCGTAGTTTTTACACTACCCCGGTAGGCAGCTGAAAGGCACCACAAAAGTTTTTCTACCTGCTTTCTGGGCTGAGATGGGGAACGGCTGCATTTTGGACTAGGCTGGTGACAAAATGTTCCAAACACACCCCATGCACAGCTCCACCGGGGAAGGTGCCAGAAACGAGTTCTGTTGGTAGTTTTTACACTACCCCGGTAGGCAGCTGAAAGGCACCACAAAACTTGTTCTACCTGCTTTCTGTGCTGAGATGGGGAATCGCTGAATTTTGGACTCGGCTGGTGACAAAATGTTCCAAACACACCCCATGCACAACTCCACCGGGGAAGGTGCCAGAAAGGAGTTCTGTTGGTAGTTTTTACACTACCCCGGTAGGCAGCTGAAAGGCACCACAAAACTTGTTGTACCTGCTTTCTGGGCTGAGATGGGGAATCGCTGAATTTTGGACTCGGCTGGTGACAAAATGTTCCAAACACACCCCATGCACAGCTCCACCGGGGAAGGTGCCAGAAACGAGTTCTGTTGGTAGTTTTTACACTACCCCGGTAGGCAGCTGAAAGGCACCACAAAAGTTATTCTACCTGCTTTCTGGGCTGAGATGGGGTACGGCTGAATTTTGGACTAGGCTGGTGACAAAATGTTCCAAACACACCCCATGCACAGCTCCACCGGGGAAGGTGCCAGAAACGAGTTCTGTTGGTAGTTTTTACACTACCCCGGTAGGCAGCTGAAAGGCACCACAAAACTTGTTCTACCTGCTTTCTGGGCTGAGATGGGGAATCGCTGAATTTTGGACTCGGCTGGTGACAAAATGTTCCAAACACACCCCATGCACAGCTCCACCGGCAAAGGTGCCAGAAACGAGTTCTGTTGGTAGTTTTTACACTACCCCGGTAGGCAGCTGAAAGGCACCACAAAAGATTTTCTACCTGCTTTCTGGGCTGAGATGGGGAACCGCTGACTTTTGGACTCGGCTGGTAACAAAATGTTCCAAACACACCCCATGCACAACTCCACCGGGGAAGGTGCCAGAAACGAGTTCTGTTGGTAGTTTTTACACTACCCCGGTAGGCAGCTGAAAGGCACCATTAAACCTTTTCTTATCTGCTTCCTGGGCTAGAGATGGGGAACAGCTGAATTTTGGACTCGGCTGGTGACAGAATGTTCCAAACACACCCCATGCACAACTCCACCGGGGAAGGTGCCAGAAACGAGTTCTGTTGGTAGTTTTTACACTACCCCGGTAGGCAGCTGAAAGGCACCACAAAACTTGTTCTACCTGCTTTCTGGGCTGAGATGGGGAACGGCTGAATTTTGGACTCGGCTGCTGACAAAATGTTCCAAACACACCCCATGCACAACTCCACCGGGGAAGGTGCCAGAAACGAGTTCTGTTGGTAGTTTTTACACTACCCCGGTAGGCAGCTGAAAGGCACCACAAAACTTGTTCTACCTGCTTTCTGGGCTGAGATGGGGAACGGCTGAGTTTTGGACTCGGCTGGTAACAAAATGTTCCAAACACACCCCATGCACAACTCCACCGGGGAAGGTGCCAGAAACGAGTACTGTTGGTAGTTTTTACACTACCCCCGGTAGGCAGCTGAAAGGCACCATTAAACCTTTTCTTATCTGCTTCCTGGGCTAGAGATGGGGAACAGCTGAATTTTGGACTCGGCTGGTGACAGAATGTTCCAAACACACCCCATGCACAACTCCACCGGGGAAGGTGCCAGAAACGAGTTCTGTTGGTAGTTTTTACACTACCCCGGTAGGCAGCTGAAAGGCACCACAAAACTTGTTCTACCTGCTTTCTGGGCTGAGATGGGGAACGGCTGAATTTTGGACTCGGCTGCTGACAAAATGTTCCAAACACACCCCATGCACACCTCCACTGGCAAAGGTGCCAGAAACGAGTTCTGTTGGTAGTTTTTACACTACCCCGGTAGGCAGCTGAAAGGCACCACAAAACTTGTTCTACCTGCTTTCTGGGCTAAGGTGGGGAACAGCTGAGTTTTGGACTCGGCTGGTAACAAAATGTTCTAAACACACCACATGCACAGCTCCACCGGCAAAGGTGCCAGAAAGGAGTTCTGTTGGTAGTTTTTACACTACCCCGGTAGGCAGCTGAAAGGCACCACAAAACTTGTTCTACCTGCTTTCTGGGCTGAGATGGGGAACGGCTGAATTTTGGACTCGGCTGGTAACAAAATGTTCCAAACACACCCCATGCACACCTCCACCGGGGAAGGTGCCAGAAACGAGTTCTGTTGGTAGTTTTTACACTACCCCGGTAGGCAGCTGAAAGGCACCACAAAACTTGTTCTACCTGCTTTCTGGGCTGAGATGGGGAACAGCTGAGTTTTGGACTCGGCTGCTGACAAAATGTTCCAAACACACCCCATGCACAACTCCACCGGGGAAGGTGCCAGAAACGAGTTCTGTTGGTAGTTTTTACACTACCCCGGTAGGCAGCTGAAAGGCACCACAAAACTTGTTCTACCTGCTTTCTGGGCTGAGATGGGGAACGGCTGAATTTTGGACTCGGCTGCTGACAAAATGTTCCAAACACACCCCATGCACAGCTCCACCGGGGAAGGTGCCAGAAAGGAGTTCTCTTGGTAGTTTTTACAGTGCTCCGGGAGGCAGCTGAAAGGCACCAAAGAAGTTGTTCTACCTGCTTTCTGGGCTGAGATGGGGAATCGCTGATTGTTGAGGTCGGCCGGAGACGAAAAGTTCCAAAAACACCCCATGCACAACTCCACCGGGGAAGGTGCTAGAAAGGAGTTCTGTTGGTAGTTCTTACACTGCCCCGGTAGCTAGGTGAAAGGCACCACAAAAGTTGTTCTACCTGCTTCCTGGGCTGAGATGGGGAATCGCTGACTTCTGGATTCGGCCCGAGACAAATAAGTTCAAACACACCCCATGCACAATTCCACCGGGGAAGGTGCCAGAAAGGAGTTCTGTTGGTAGTTCTTACACTGCCCCGGTAGCTAGGTGAAAGGCACCACAAAAGTTGTTCTACCTGTTTTCTGGGCTGAGGTGGGGAATCGCTGAATTTTGGACTGGGATGGTGACAAAGTGTTGCAAACACAGCCCATGCACAACTCCACCGGGGAAGGTTCCAGAAAGGAGTTCTCTTGGTAGTTTTTACACTGTCAGGTAGCTAGGTGAAAGGCACCACAAAAGTTGTTCTACCTGCTTTCTGGGCTGAGATGGGGAATCGCTGAATTTTGGACTCGGCTGGTGACAAAATTTTCCAAACACAACCCATGCACAGCTCCACCGGGGAAGGTGCCAGAAACGAGTTCTGTTGGTAGTTTTTACACTACCCCCGGTAGGCAGCTGAAAGGCACCACAAAAGTTTTTCTACCTGCTTTCTGGGCTGAGATGGGGAATCGCTGAATTTTGGACTCGGCTGGTGACAAAATGTTCCAAACACACCCCATGCACAGCTCCACCGGGGAAGGTGCCAGAAACGAGTTCTGTTGGTAGTTTTTACACTAGACCGGTAGGCAGCTGAAAGGCACCACAAAAGTTTTTCTACCTCCTTTCTGGGCTGAGATGGGGAATCGCTGATTGTTGCGGTCGGCTGGCGGCAAAATGTTCCAAACACACCCCATGCACAACTCCACCGGGGAAGGTGCAAGAAAGGAGTTCTCTTGGTAGTTCTTACACTGCCCCCGTAGGCAGCTGAAAGGCACCACAAAACTTGTTCTACCTGCTTTCTGGGCTGAGATGGGGAATCGCTGAATTTTGGAGTCGGGTGGTGGCAAAAAGTTCCAAACACACCTCATGCACAACTCCACCGGGGAAGGTGCCAGAAAGGAGTTCTGTTGGTATTTTTACAGTGCTCCGGGAGGCAGCTGAAAGGCACCACAAAAGTTGTTCTACCTGCTTTCTGGGCTGAGATGGGGTATCGCTGATTGTTGCAGTCGGCTGGAGACAAAATGTTCCAACAAAACCCCATGCACAACTCCAACGGGGAAGGTGCCAGAAACGAGTTCTGTTGGTAGTTTTTACACTACCCCGGTAGGCAAGAGAAAGGCACCACAAAACTTGTTGTACCTGCTTTCTGGGCTGAGATGGGGAATCGCTGAATTTTGGACTCGGCTGGTGACAAAATGTTCCAAACACACCCCATGCACAATTCCACCGGGGAAGGTGCCAGAAACGAGTTCTGTTGGTAGTTTTTACACTACCCCGGTAGGCAGCTGAAAGGCACCACAAAACTTGTTCTACCTGCTTTCTGGGCTGAGATGGGGAATCGCTGAATTTTGGACTCGGCTGGTGACAAAATGTTCCAAACACACCCCATGCACAACTCCACCGGGGAAGGTGCCAGAAACGAGTTCTGTTGGTAGTTTTTACACTACCCCGGTAGGCAGCTGAAAGGCACCACAAAACTTGTTGTACCTGCTTTCTGGGCTGAGATGGGGAATCGCTGAATTTTGGACTCGGCTGGTGACAAAATGTTCCAAACACACCCCATGCACAACTCCACCGGGGAAGGTGCCAGAAACGAGTTCTGTTGGTAGTTTTTACACTACCCCGGTAGGCAAGAGAAAGGCACCACAAAAGTTGTTCTACCTGCTTTCTGGGCTGAGATGGGGAATCGCTGAGTTTTGGACTCGGCTGCTGACAAAATGTTCCAAACACACCCCATGCACAACTCCACCGGGGAAGGTGCCAGAAACGAGTTCTGTTGGTAGTTTTTACACTACCCCCGGTAGGCAGCTGAAAGGCACCACAAAACTTGTTCTACCTGCTTTCTGGGCTGAGATGGGGAATCGCTGAATTTTGGACTCGGCTGGTGACAAAATGTTCCAAACACACCCCATGCACAACTCCACCGGGGAAGGTGCCAGAAACGAGTTCTGTTGGTAGTTTTTACACTACCCCGGTAGGCAAGAGAAAGGCACCACAAAACTTGTTGTACCTGCTTTCTGGGCTGTGATGGGGAATCGCTGAATTTTGGACTCGGCTGGTGACAAAATGTTCCAAACACACCCCATGCACAGCTCCACCGGGGAAGGTGCCAGAAACGAGTTCTGTTGGTAGTTTTTACACTACCCCGGTAGGCAGCTGAAAGGCACCACAAAACTTGTTCTACCTGCTTTCTGGGCTGAGATGGGGAACCGCTGACTTTTGGACTCGGCTGGTAACAAATGTTCCAAACACACCCCATGCACAACTCCACCGGGGAAGGTGCCAGAAACGAGTTCTGTTGGTAGTTTTTACACTACCCCGGTAGGCAGCTGAAAGGCACCACAAAACTTGTTCTACCTGCTTTCTGGGCTGAGATGGGGAATCGCTGAATTTTGGACTCGGCTGGTGACAAAATGTTCCAAACACACCCCATGCACAGCTCCACCGGGGAAGGTGCCAGAAACGAGTTCTGTTCGTAGTTTTTACACTACCCCGGTAGGCAGCTGAAAGGCACCACAAAAGTTTTTCTACCTGCTTTCTGGGCTGAGATGGGGAACGGCTGCATTTTGGACTAGGCTGGTGACAAAATGTTCCAAACACACCCCATGCACAGCTCCACCGGGGAAGGTGCCAGAAACGAGTTCTGTTGGTAGTTTTTACACTACCCCGGTAGGCAGCTGAAAGGCACCACAAACTACCCCGGTAGGCAGCTGAAAGGCACCACAAAACTTGTTCTACCTGCTTTCTGTGCTGAGATGGGGAATCGCTGAATTTTGGACTCGGCTGGTGACAAAATGTTCCAAACACACCCCATGCACAACTCCACCGGCAAAGGTGCCAGAAACGAGTTCTGTTGGTAGTTTTTTACACTACCCCCGGTAGGCAGCTGAAAGGCACCACAAAACTTGTTGTACCTGCTTTCTGGGCTGAGATGGGGAATCGCTGAATTTTGGACTCGGCTGGTGACAAAATGTTCCAAACACACCCCATGCACAGCTCCACCGGGGAAGGTGCCAGAAACGAGTTCTGTTGGTAGTTTTTTACACTACCCCCGGTAGGCAGCTGAAAGGCACCACAAAAGTTATTCTACCTGCTTTCTGGGCTGAGATGGGGTACGGCTGAATTTTGGACTAGGCTGGTGACAAAATGTTCCAAACACACCCCATGCACAGCTCCACCGGGGAAGGTGCCAGAAACGAGTTCTGTTGGTAGTTTTTACACTACCCCCGGTAGGCAGCTGAAAGGCACCACAAAACTTGTTCTACCTGCTTTCTGGGCTGAGATGGGGAACAGCTGAGTTTTGGACTCGGCTGCTGACAAAATGTTCCAAACACACCCCATGCACAACTCCACCGGGGAAGGTGCCAGAAAGGAGTTCTGTTGGTAGTTTTTACACTACCCCCGGTAGGCAGCTGAAAGGCACCACAAAACTTGTTCTACCTGCTTTCTGGGCTGAGATGGGGAACGGCTGAATTTTGGACTCGGCTGGTAACAAAATGTTCCAAACACACCCCATGCACAACTCCACCGGGGAAGGTGCCAGAAACGAGTTCTGTTGGTAGTTTTTACACTACCCCGGTAGGCAGCTGAAAGGCACCGCAAAACTTGTTCTACCTGCTTTCTGGGCTGAGATGGGGAACGGCTGAATTTTGGACTCGGCTGCTGACAAAATGTTCCAAACACACCCCATGCACAACTCCACCGGGGAAGGTGCCAGAAACGAGTTCTGTTGGTAGTTTTTACACTACCCCGGTAGGCAAGAGAAAGGCACCACAAAACTTGTTGTACCTGCTTTCTGGGCTGTGATGGGGAATCGCTGAATTTTGGACTCGGCTGGTGACAAAATGTTCCAAACACACCCCATGCACAGCTCCACCGGGGAAGGTGCCAGAAACGAGTTCTGTTGGTAGTTTTTACACTACCCCGGTAGGCAGCTGAAAGGCACCACAAAACTTGTTCTACCTGCTTTCTGGGCTGAGATGGGGAACCGCTGACTTTTGGACTCGGCTGGTAACAAAATGTTCCAAACACACCACCCCATGCACAACTCCACCGGGGAAGGTGCCAGAAACGAGTTCTGTTGGTAGTTTTTACACTACCCCGGTAGGCAGCTGAAAGGCACCACAAAACTTGTTCTACCTGCTTTCTGGGCTGAGATGGGGGAATCGCTGAATTTTGGACTCGGCTGGTGACAAAATGTTCCAAACACACCCCATGCACAGCTCCACCGGGGAAGGTGCCAGAAACGAGTTCTGTTCGTAGTTTTTACACTACCCCGGTAGGCAGCTGAAAGGCACCACAAAAGTTTTTCTACCTGCTTTCTGGGCTGAGATGGGGAACGGCTGCATTTTGGACTAGGCTGGTGACAAAATGTTCCAAACACACCCCATGCACAGCTCCACCGGGGGAAGGTGCCAGAAACGAGTTCTGTTGGTAGTTTTTACAGTACCCCGGTAGGCAGCTGAAAGGCACCACAAAACTTGTTCTACCTGCTTTCTGTGCTGAGATGGGGAATCGCTGAATTTTGGACTCGGCTGGTGACAAAATGTTCCAAACACACCCCATGCACAACTCCACCGGCAAAGGTGCCAGAAACGAGTTCTGTTGGTAGTTTTTACACTACCCCCGGTAGGCAGCTGAAAGGCACCACAAAACTTGTTGTACCTGCTTTCTGGGCTGAGATGGGGAATCGCTGAATTTTGGACTCGGGCTGGTGACAAAATGTTCCAAACACACCCCATGCACAGCTCCACCCGGGGAGGGTGCCAGAAACGAGTTCTGTTGGTAGTTTTTACACTACCCCGGTAGGCAGCTGAAAGGCACCACAAAAGTTGTTCTACCTGCTTTCTGGGCTGAGATGGGGTACGGCTGAATTTTGGACTAGGCTGGTGACAAAATGTTCCAAACACACCCCATGCACAGCTCCACCGGGGAAGGTGCCAGAAACGAGTTCTGTTGGTAGTTTTTACACTACCCCCGGTAGGCAGCTGAAAGGGCACCACAAAACTTGTTCTACCTGCTTTCTGGGCTGAGATGGGGAACAGCTGAGTTTTGGACTCGGCTGCTGACAAAATGTTCCAAACACACCCCATGCACAACTCCACCGGGGAAGGTGCCAGAAACGAGTTCTGTTGGTAGTTTTTACACTACCCCCGGTAGGCAGCTGAAAGGCACCACAAAAACTTGTTCTACCTGCTTTCTGGGCTGAGATGGGGAACGGCTGAATTTTGGACTCGGCTGCTGACAAAATGTTCCAAACACACCCCATGCACAACTCCACCGGGAAAGGTGCCAGAAACGAGTTCTGTTGGTAGTTTTTACAGTACCCCCGGTAGTCAGCTGAAACGCACCATAAAACCGGTTCTTATCTGCTTCCTGGGCTAGAGATGGGGAACAGCTGAATTTTGGACTCGGCTGCTGACAAAATGTTCCAAACACACCCCATGCACACCTCCACCGGGGAAGGTGCCAGAAACGAGTTCTGTTGGTAGTTTTTACACTACCCCGGTAGGCAGCTGAAAGGCACCACAAAACTTGTTCTACCTGCTTTCTGGGCTGAGATGGGGAATCGCTGAATTTTGGACTCGGCTGGTGACAAAATGTTCCAAACACACCCCATGCACAACTCCACCGGGGAAGGTGCCAGAAACGAGTTCTGTTGGTAGTTTTTACACTACCCCGGTAGGCAGCTGAAAGGCACCACAAAACTTGTTCTACCTGCTTTCTGGGCTGAGATGGGGAACGGCTGAGTTTTGGACTCGGCTGGTAACAAAATGTTCCAAACACACCCCATGCACAACTCCACCAGGGAAGGTGCCAGAAACGAGTTCTGTTGGTAGTTTTTACACTACCCCGGTAGGCAGCTGAAAGGCACCACAAAACTTGTTCTACCTGCTTTCTGTGCTGAGATGGGGAATCGCTGAATTTTGGACTCGGCTGGTGACAAAATGTTCCAAACACACCCCATGCACAACTCCACCGGCAAAGGTGCCAGAAACGAGTTCTGTTGGTAGTTTTTACACTACCCCGGTAGGCAGCTGAAAGGCACCACAAAACTTGTTGTACCTGCTTTCTGGGCTGAGATGGGGAATCGCTGAATTTTGGACTCGGCTGGTGACAAAATGTTCCAAACACACCCCATGCACAGCTCCACCGGGGAAGGTGCCAGAAACGAGTTCTGTTGGTAGTTTTTACACTACCCCGGTAGGCAGCTGAAAGGCACCACAAAAGTTTTTCTACCTGCTTTCTGGGCTGAGATGGGGTACGGCTGAATTTTGGACTAGGCTGGTGACAAAATGTTCCAAACACACCCCATGCACAGCTCCACCGGGGAAGGTGCCAGAAACGAGTTCTGTTGGTAGTTTTTACACTACCCCGGTAGGCAGCTGAAAGGCACCACAAAACTTGTTCTACCTGCTTTCTGGGCTGAGATGGGGAACAGCTGAGTTTTGGACTCGGCTGCTGACAAAATGTTCCAAACACACCCCATGCACAACTCCACCGAGGAAGGTGCCAGAAACGAGTTCTGTTGGTAGTTTTTACACTACCCCGGTAGGCAGCTGAAAGGCACCACAAAACTTGTTCTACCTGCTTTCTGGGCTGAGATGGGGAACGGCTGAATTTTGGACTCGGCTGCTGACAAAATGTTCCAAACACACCCCATGCACAACTCCACCGGGAAAGGTGCCAGAAACGAGTTCTGTTGGTAGTTTTTACAGTACCCCGGTAGTCAGCTGAAACGCACCATAAAACCGGTTCTTATCTGCTTCCTGGGCTAGAGATGGGGAACAGCTGAATTTTGGACTCGGCTGCTGACAAAATGTTCCAAACACACCCCATGCACAACTCCACCGGGGAAGGTGCCAGAAACGAATTCTGTTGGTAGTTTTTACACTACCCCGGTAGGCAGCTGAAAGGCACCACAAAACTTGTTCTACCTGCTTTCTGGGCTGAGATGGGGAATCGCTGAATTTTGGACTCGGCTGGTGACAAAATGTTCCAAACACACCCCATGCACAACTCCACCGGGGAAGGTGCCAGAAACGAGTTCTGTTGGTAGTTTTTACACTACCCCGGTAGGCAGCTGAAAGGCACCACAAAACTTGTTCTACCTGCTTTCTGGGCTGAGATGGGGAACGGCTGAGTTTTGGACTCGGCTGGTAACAAAATGTTCCAAACACACCCCATGCACAACTCCACCGGGGAAGGTGCCAGAAACGAGTTCTGTTGGTAGTTTTTACAGTACCCCGGTAGGCAAGAGAAAGGCACCACAAAACTTGTTCTACCTGCTTTCTGGGCTGAGATGGGGAACCGCTGACTTTTGGACTCGGCTGCTGACAAAATGTTCCAAACACACCCCATGCACACCTCCACCGGCAAAGGTGCCAGAAACGAATTCTGTTGGTAGTTTTTACACTACCCCGGTAGGCAGCTGAAAGGCACCACAAAACTTGTTCTACCTGCTTTCTGGGCTGAGATGGGGAATCGCTGAATTTTGGACTCGGCTGGTGACAAAATGTTCTAAACACACCCCATGCACAACTCCACCGGGGAAGGTGCCAGAAAGGGGTTCTGTTGGTAGTTTTTACACTACCCCGGTAGGCAGCTGAAAGGCACCACAAAACTTGTTCTACCTGCTTTCTGGGCTGAGATGGGGAATCGCTGAATTTTGGACTCGGCTGCTGACAAAATGTTCCAAACACACCCCATGCACACCTCCACCGGGGAAGGTGCCAGAAACGAGTTCTGTTGGTAGTTTTTACACTACCCCGGTAGGCAAGAGAAAGGCACCACAAAAGTTTTTCTACCTGCTTTCTGGGCTGAGATGGGGAATCGCTGAATTTTGGACTCGGCTGGTGACAAAATGTTCCAAACACACCCCATGCACAACTCCACCGGGGAAGGTGCCAGAATCGAGTTCCGTTGGTAGTTTTTACACTACCCCGGTAGGCAGCTGAAAGGCACCACAAAACTTGTTCTACCTGCTTTCTGGGCTGAGATGGGGAATCGCTGAATTTTGGACTCGGCTGCTGACAAAATGTTCCAAACACACCCCATGCACAACTCCACCGGGGAAGGTGCCAGAAACGAGTTCTGTTGGTAGTTTCTACACTACCCCAGTAGGCAGCTGAAAGGCACCACAAAACTTGTTCTACCTGCTTTCTGGGCTGAGATGGGGAATCGCTGAGTTTTTGACTCGGCAGGTGACAAAATGTTCCAAACACACCCCATGCACAACTCCACCGGGGAAGGTGCCAGAAACGAGTTCTGTTGGTACTTTTTACACTACCCCGGTAGGCAGCTGAAAGGCACCACAAAACTTGTTGTACCTGCTTTCTGGGCTGAGATGGGGAACAGCTGAGTTTTGGACTCGGCTGCTGACAAAATGTTCCAAACACACCCCATGCACAGCTCCACCGGCAAAGGAGCCAGAAACGAGTTCTGTTGGTAGTTTTTACACTACCCCGGTAGGCAGCTGAAACGCACCATAAAACCGGTTCTTATCTGCTTCCTGGGCTAGAGATGGGGAACAGCTGAATTTTGGACTCGGCTGGTGACAGAATGTTCCAAACACACCCCATGCACAACTCCACCGGGGAAGGTGCCAGAAACGAATTCTGTTGGTAGTTTTTACACTACCCCGGTAGGCAGCTGAAAGGCACCACAAAACTTGTTCTACCTGCTTTCTGGGCTGAGATGGGGAATCGCTGAATTTTGGACTCGGCTGGTGACAAAATGTTCTAAACACACCCCATGCACAACTCCACCGGGGAAGGTGCCAGAAAGGGGTTCTGTTGGTAGTTTTTACACTACCCCGGTAGGCAGCTGAAAGGCACCACAAAACTTGTTCTACCTGCTTTCTGGGCTGAGATGGGGAATCGCTGAATTTTGGACTCGGCTGGTGACAAAATGTTCCAAACACACCCCATGCACAGCTCCACCGGGGAAGGTGCCAGAAACGAGTTCTGTTGGTAGTTTTTACACTACCCCGGTAGGCAGCTGAAAGGCACCACAAAAGTTTTTCTACCTGCTTTCTGGGCTGAGATGGGGAATCGCTGAATTTTGGACTCGGCTGCTGACAAAATGTTCCAAACACACCCCATGCACACCTCCACCGGGGAAGGTGCCAGAAACGAGTTCTGTTGGTAGTTTTTACACTAACCCGGTAGGCAGCTGAAAGGCACCACAAAACTTGTTCTACCTGCTTTCTGGGCTGAGATGGGGAACGGCTGAATTTTGGACTCGGCTGGTAACAAAATGTTCCAAACACACCCCATGCACAGCTCCACCGGGGAAGGTGCCAGAAACGAGTTCTGTTGGTAGTTTTTACACTACCCCGGTAGGCAGCTGAAAGGCACCACAAAACTTGTTGTACCTGCTTTCTGGGCTGAGATGGGGAACGGCTGAATTTTGGACTCGGCTGGTAACAAAATGTTCCAAACACACCCCATGCACAGCTCCACCGGGGAAGGTGCCAGAAACGAGTTCTGTTGGTAGTTTTTACACTACCCCGGTAGGCAGCTGAAAGGCACCACAAAAGTTTTTCTACCTGCTTTCTGGGCTGAGATGGGGAATCGCTGAATTTTGGACTCGGCTGCTGACAAAATGTTCCAAACACACCCCATGCACAACTCCACCGGGGAAGGTGCCAGAAACGAGTTCTGTTGGTAGTTTTTACACTACCCCGGTAGGCAGCTGAAAGGCACCACAAAACTTGTTCTACCTGCTTTCTGGGCTGAGATGGGGAACGGCTGAGTTTTGGACTCGGCTGGTAACAAAATGTTCCAAACACACCCCATGCACAGCTCCACCGGGGAAGGTGCCAGAAACGAGTACTGTTGGTAGTTTTTACAGTACCCCGGTAGGCAGCTGAAAGGCACCATTAAACCTTTTCTTATCTGCTTCCTGGGCTAGAGATGGGGAACAGCTGAATTTTGGACTCGGCTGGTGACAGAATGTTCCAAACACACCCCATGCACAACTCCACCGGGGAAGGTGCCAGAAACGAGTTCTGTTGGTAGTTTTTACACTACCCCGGTAGGCAGCTGAAAGGCACCACAAAACTTGTTCTACCTGCTTTCTGGGCTGAGATGGGGAACGGCTGAATTTTGGACTCGGCTGCTGACAAAATGTTCCAAACACACCCCATGCACACCTCCACTGGCAAAGGTGCCAGAAACGAGTTCTGTTGGTAGTTTTTACACTACCCCGGTAGGCAGCTGAAAGGCACCACAGAAGTTTTTCTACCTGCTTTCTGGGCTGAGATGGGGATCAGCTGAATTTTGGACTCGGCTGGTGAAAAAATGTTCCAAACACACCCCATGCACAACTCCACCGGGGAAGGTGCCAGAAACGAGTTCTGTTGGTAGTTTTTACACTACCCCCGGTAGACAGCTGAAAGGCACCACAAAACTTGTTGTACCTGCTTTCTGGGCTGAGGTGGGGAACAGCTGAGTTTTGGACTCGGCTGGTAACAAAATGTTCTAAACACACCCCATGCACAGCTCCACCGGGGAAGGTGCCAGAAAGGAGTTCTGTTGGTAGTTTTTACACTACCCCGGTAGGCAGCTGAAAGGCACCACAAAACTTGTTCTACCTGCTTTCTGGGCTGAGATGGGGAATCGCTGAATTTTGGACTCGGCTGCTGACAAAATGTTCCAAACACACCCCATGCACAGCTCCACCGGGGAAGGTGCCAGAAACGAGTTCTGCTGGTAGTTTTTACACTACCCCGGTAGGCAGCTGAAAGGCACCACAAAAGTTTTTCTACCTGCTTTCTGGGCTGAGATGGGGAATCGCTGAATTTTGGACTCGGCTGCTGACAAAATGTTCCAAACACACCCCATGCACACCTCCACCGGGGAAGGTGCCAGAAACGAGTTCTGTTGGTAGTTTTTACACTACCCCGGTTGGCAGCTGAAAGGCACCACAAAACTTGTTCTACCTGCTTTCTGGGCTGAGATGGGGAACCGCTGAATTTTGGACTAGGCTGGTAACAAAATATTCCAAACACACCCCATGTACAACTCCACCGGGGAAGGTGCCAGAACCGACTTCTGTTGGTAGTTTTTACACTACCCCAGTAGGCAGCTGAAAGGCACCACAAAACTTGTTCTACCTTCTTTCTGGGCTGAGATGGGGAATCGCTGAATTTTGGACTCGGCTGGTGACAAAATGTTCCAAACACACCCCATGCACACCTCCACCGGGGAAGGTGCCAGAAACGAGTTCTGTTGGTAGTTTTTACACTAACCCGGTAGGCAGCTGAAAGGCACCACAAAACTTGTTCTACCTGCTTTCTGGGCTGAGATGGGGAATCGCTGAATTTTGGACTCGGCTGGTGACAAAATGTACCAAACACACCCCATGCACAACTCCACCGGGGAAGGTGCCAGAAACGAGTTCTGTTGGTAGTTTTTACACTACCCCGGTAGGCAGCTGAAAGGCACCACAAAACTTGTTCTACCTGCTTTCTGGGCTGAGATGGGGAACGGCTGAATTTTGGACTCGGCTGGTAACAAAATGTTCCAAACACACCCCATGCACAGCTCCACTGGCAAAGGTGCCAGAAACGAGTTCTGTTGGTAGTTTTTACACTACCCCGGTAGGCAGCTGAAAGGCACCACAAAACTTGTTGTACCTGCTTTCTGGGCTGAGATGGGGAACGGCTGAATTTTGGACTCGGCTGGTAACAAAATGTTCCAAACACACCCCATGCACAGCTCCACCGGGGAAGGTGCCAGAAACGAGTTCTGTTGGTAGTTTTTACACTACCCCGGTAGGCAGCTGAAAGGCACCACAAAACTTGTTCTACCTGGTTTCTGGGCTGAGATGGGGAATCGCTGAATTTTGGACTCGGCTGCTGACAAAATGTTCCAAACACACCCCATGCACAACTCCACCGGGGAAGGTGCCAGAAACGAGTTCTGTTGGTAGTTTTTACACTACCCCGGTAGGCAGCTGAAAGGCACCACAAAACTTGTTCTACCTGCTTTCTGGGCTGAGATGGGGAACGGCTGAGTTTTGGACTCGGCTGGTAACAAAATGTTCCAAACACACCCCATGCACAGCTCCACCGGGGAAGGTGCCAGAAACGAGTACTGTTGGTAGTTTTTACAGTACCCCGGTAGGCAGCTGAAAGGCACCATTAAACCTTTTCTTATCTGCTTCCTGGGCTAGAGATGGGGAACAGCTGAATTTTGGACTCGGCTGGTGACAGAATGTTCCAAACACACCCCATGCACAACTCCACCGGGGAAGGTGCCAGAAACGAGTTCTGTTGGTAGTTTTTACACTACCCCGGTAGGCAGCTGAAAGGCACCACAAAACTTGTTCTACCTGCTTTCTGGGCTGAGATGGGGAATCGCTGAATTTTGGACTCGGCTGCTGACAAAATGTTCCAAACACACCCCATGCACAACTCCACCGGGGAAGGTGCCAGAAACGAGTTCTGTTGGTAGTTTTTACACTACCCCGGTAGGCACCTGAAAGGCCCCACAAAAGTTTTTCTACCTGCTTTCTGGGCTGAGATGGGTTATTGCTGATTGTTGCAGTCGGCTGGAGACAAAATGTTCCAACAAAACCCCATGCACAACTCCACCGGGGAAGGTGCCAGAAAGGAGGTCCCTTGGTAGTTTTTACAATGACGCGGTAACCAGCAGAATGACAGCACAAAAGTTGTTCTACCTGCTTTCTCGACTGAGATGCGGAACTGCTGAATTTTGGAATGGGCTGGTAACAAAACGTTTTTAAAACACCCCATGCACAACTCCACCGGGGAAGGTGCCAGAAAGGAGTTCTCTTGGTATTTTTACACAGCCCCGGTAGCCAGCAGAAAGGCACCACAAAATTTGTTCTAGCTGCTTTCGGGGCTGAGATGGGGAACAGCTGACTTTTGGACTAGGCTGGAGACAAACATTCCCAATGCATACCCCATGCACAGCTCCACCGGGGAAGGTGCCAGAAACGAGTTCTGTTGGTATTTTACACTACCCCGGTAGGCAGCTGAAAGGCACCACAAAACTTGTTCTACCTGCTTTCTGGGCTGAGATGGGGAATCGCTGAATTTTGGACTCGGCTGGTAACAAAATGTTCCAAACACACCCCATGCACAGCTCCACCGGGGAAGGTGCCAGAAACGAGTTCTGTTGGTAGTTTTTACACTACCCCGGTAGGCAAGAGAAAGGCACCACAAAACTTGTTCTACCTGCTTTCTGGGCTGAGATGGGGAATCGCTGAATTTTGGACTCGGCTGGTGACAAA
Source organism: Falco biarmicus (assembly GCF_023638135.1). Lineage (NCBI taxonomy): Eukaryota > Metazoa > Chordata > Aves > Falconiformes > Falconidae > Falco > Falco biarmicus. The sequence continues at coordinate 56,820 of NW_026611827.1, forward strand.
ATGTTCCAAACACACCCCATGCACAACTCCACCGGGGAAGGTGCCAGAAACGAGTTCTGTTGGTAGTTTTTACAGTACCCCGGTAGGCAGCTGAAAGGCACCACAAAACTTGTTCTACCAGATTTCTGGGCTGAGATGGGGAATCGCTGAATTTTGGACTCGGCTGCTGACAAAATGTTCCAAACACACCCCATGCACAACTCCACCGGGGAAGGTGCCAGAAACGAGTTCTTTTGGTAGTTTTTACACTACCCCGGTAGGCAGCTGAAAGGCACCACAAAAGTGTTTCTACCTGCTTTCTGGGCTGAGATGGGGATCAGCTGAATTTTGGACTCGGCTGCTGACAAAATGTTCCAAACACACCCCATGCACAACTCCACCGGGGAAGGTGCCAGAAACGAGTTCTGTTGGTAGTTTTTACACTACCCCGGTAGGCAGCTGAAAGGCACCACAAAACTTGTTCTACCTGCTTTCTGGGCTGAGATGGGGAATCGCTGAATTTTGGACTCGGCTGGTAACAAAATGTTCCAAACACACCCCATGCACAGCTCCACCGGGGAAGGTGCCAGAAACGAGTTCTGTTGGTAGTTTTTACACTACCCCGGTAGGCAAGAGAAAGGCACCACAAAACTTGTTCTACCTGCTTTCTGGGCTGAGATGGGGAATCGCTGAATTTTGGACTCGGCTGGTGACAAAATTTTCCAAACACACCCCATGCACAACTCCACCGGGGAAGGTGCCAGAAACGAGTTCTGTTGGTAGTTTTTACACTACCCCGGTAGGCAGCTGAAAGGCACCACAAAACTTGTTCTACCTGCTTTCTGGGCTGAGATGGGGAATCGCTGAATTTTGGACTCGGCTGGTGACAAAATGTTCCAAACACACCCCATGCACAACTCCACCGGGGAAGGTGCCAGAAACGAGTTCTGTTGGTAGTTTTTACACTACCCCGGTAGGCAGCTGAAAGGCACCACAAAAGTGTTTCTACCTGCTTTCTGGGCTGAGATGGGGATCAGCTGAATTTTGGACTCGGCTGCTGACAAAATGTTCCAAACACACCCCATGCACAACTCCACCGGGGAAGGTGCCAGAAACGAGTTCTGTTGGTAGTTTTTACAGTACCCCGGTAGGCAGCTGAAAGGCACCACAAAACTTGTTGTACCTGCTTTCTGGGCTGAGATGGAGAATCGCTGAATTTTGGACTCGGCTGGTGACAAAATGTTCCAAACACACCCCATGCACAGCTCCACCGGGGAAGGTGCCAGAAACGAGTTCTGTTGGTAGTTTTTACACTACCCCGGTAGGCAGCTGAAAGGCACCACAAAACTTGTTCTACCTGCTTTCTGGGCTGAGATGGGGAATCGCTGAATTTTGGACTCGGCTGCTGACAAAATGTTCCAAACACACCCCATGCACAACTCCTCCGGGGAAGGTGCCAGAAACGAGTTCTGTTGGTAGTTTTTACACTACCCCGGAAGGCAAGAGAAAGGCACTACAAAACTTGTTGTACCTGCTTTCTGGGCTGAGATGGAGAATAGCTGAATTTTGGACTCGGCTGGTGACAAAATGTTCCAAACACACCCCATGCACAACTCCACCGGGGAAGGGGCCAGAAACGAGTTCTTTTGGTAGTTTTTACACTACCCCGGTAGGCAGCTGAAAGGCACCACAAAAGTTTTGCTACCTGCTTTCTGGGCTGAGATGGGGAATCGCTGAATTTTGGACTCGGCTGGTGACAAAATGTTCCAAACACACCCCATGCACACCTTCACTGGCAAAGGTGCCAGAAACGAGTTCTGTTGGTAGTTTTTACACTACCCCGGTAGGCAGCTGAAAGGCACCACAAAAGTTTTTCTACCTGCTTTCTGGTCTGAGATGGGGAACAGCTGAATTTTGGACTCGGCTGCTGACAAAATGTTCCAAACACACCCCATGCACAACTCCACCGGGGAAGGTGCGAGAAACGAGTTCTTTTGGTAGTTTTTACACTACCCCGGTAGGCAGCTGAAAGGCACCACAAAAGTTTTTCTACCTGCTTTCTGGGCTGAGATGGGGATCAGCTGAATTTTGGACTCGGCTGCTGACAAAATGTTCCAAACACACCCCATGCACAACTCCACCGGGGAAGGTGCCAGAAACGAGTTCTGTTGGTAGTTTTTACAGTACCCCGGTAGGCAGCTGAAAGGCACCACAAAACTTGTTCTACCTGCTTTCTGGGCTGAGATGGGGAATCGCTGAATTTTGGACTCGGCTGGTGACAAAATGTTCCAAACACACCCCATGCACACCTTCACTGGCAAAGGTGCCAGAAACGAGTTCTGTTGGTAGTTTTTACACTACCCCGGTAGGCAGCTGAAAGGCACCACAAAACTTGTTCTACCTGCTTTCTGGGCTGAGATGGGGAATCGCTGAATTTTGGACTCGGCTGGTGACAAAATGTTCCAAACACACCCCATGCACAACTCCACCGGGGAAGGTGCCAGAAACGAGTTCTGTTGGTAGTTTTTACACTACCCCGGTAGGCAGCTGAAAGGCACCACAAAACTTGTTCTACCTGCTTTCTGGGCTGAGATGGGGAATCGCTGAATTTTGGACTCGGCTGGTGACAAAATGTTCCAAACACACCCCATGCACAACTCCAACGGGGAAGGTGCCAGAAACGAGTTCTGTTGGTAGTTTTTACACTACCCCGGTAGGCAGCTGAAAGGCACCACAAAAGTGTTTCTACCTGCTTTCTGGGCTGAGATGGGGAATCGCTGACTTTTCGACTCGGCTTGTGACAAAATGTTCCAAACACACCCCATGCACAACTCCACCGGGGAAGGTGCCAGAAACGAGTTCTGTTGGTAGTTTTTACACTACCCCGGTAGGCAGCTGAAAGGCACCACAAAACTTGTTGTACCTGCTTTCTGGGCAGAGATGGGGAACGGCTGAATTTTGGACTCGGCTGGTGACAAAATGTTCCAAACACACCCCATGCACAACTCCACCGGGGAAGGTGCCAGAAACGAGTTCTGTTGGTAGTTTTTACACTACCCTGGTAGGCAGCTGAAAGGCACCACAAAAGTTGCTCTACCTGCTTTCTGGGCTGAGATGGGGAATAGCTGAATTTTGGACTCGGCTGGTAACAAAATGTTCCAAACACACCCCATGCACAGCTCCACCGGCAAAGGTGCCAGAAACGAGTTCTGTTGGTAGTTTTTACACTACCCCGGTAGGCAGCTGAAAGGCACCACAAAAGTTGTTCTACCTGCTTTCTGGGCTTAGATGGGGAACAGCTGAATTTTGGACTCGGCTGCTGACAAAATGTTCCAAACACACCCCATGCACAACTCCACCGGGGAAGGTGCCAGAAACGAGTTCTGTTGGTAGTTTTTACACTACCCCGGTAGGCAGCTGAAAGGCACCACAAAACTTGTTCTACCTGCTTTCTGGGCTGAGATGGGGAACGGCTGAATTTTGGACTCGGCTGGTAACAAAATGTTCCAAACACACCCCATGCACAGCTCCACCGGGGAAGGTGCCAGAAACGAGTTCTGTTGGTAGTTTTTACACTACCCCGGTAGGCAGCTGAAAGGCACCACAAAAGTTTTGCTACCTGCTTTCTGGGCTGAGATGGGGAATCGCTGAATTTTGGACTCGGCTGCTGACAAAATGTTCCAAACACACCCCATGTACAACTCCACCGGGGAAGGTGCCAGAAACGAGTTCTGTTGGTAGTTTTTACAGTACCCCGGTAGGCAGCTGAAAGGCACCATTAAACCTTTTCTTATCTGCTTCCTGGGCTAGAGATGGGGAACAGCTGAATTTTGGACTCGGCTGGTGACAGAATGTTCCAAACACACCCCATGCACAACTCCACCGGGGAAGGTGCCAGAAACGAGTTCTGTTGGTAGTTTTTACACTACCCCGGTAGGCAGCTGAAAGGCACCACAAAACTTGTTCTACCTGCTTTCTGGGCTGAGAGGAGAATCGCTGAATTTTGGACTCGGCTGGTGAAAAAATGTTCCAAACACACCCCATGCACAGCTCCACCGGGGAAGGTGCCAGAAACGAGTTCTGTTGGTAGTTTTTACACTACCCCGGTAGGCAGCTGAAAGGCACCACAAAACTTGTTCTACCTGCTTTCTGGGCTGAGATGGGGAACGGCTGAATTTTGGACTCGGCTGGTGACAAAATGTTCCAAACACACCCCATGCACAACTCCACCGGGGAAGGTGCGAGAAAGGAGTTCTGTTGGAAGTTTTTACAGTACCCTGGTAGGCAAGAGAAAGGCACCACAAAACTTGTTCTACCTGCTTTCTGGGCTGAGATGGAGAATCGCTGAATTTTGGACTCGGCTGCTGACAAAATGTTCCAAACACACCCCATGCACAACTCCTCCGGGGAAGGTGCCAGAAACGAGTTCTGTTGGTAGTTTTTACACTACCCCGGTAGGCAAGAGAAAGGCACTACAAAACTTGTTCTACCTGCTTTCTGGGCTGAGATGGGGAATCGCTGAATTTTGGACTCGGCTGGTGACAAAATGTTCCAAACACACCCCATGCACACCTTCACTGGCAAAGGTGCCAGAAACGAGTTCTGTTGGTAGTTTTTACACTACCCCGGTAGGCAGCTGAAAGGCACCACAAAAGTTTTTCTACCTGCTTTCTGGGCTGAGATGGGGAACAGCTGAATTTTGGACTCGGCTGGTGAAAAAATGTTCCAAACACACCCCATGCACAACTCCACCGGGGAAGGTGCCAGAAACGAGTTCTGTTGGTAGTTTTTACACTACCCCGGTAGGCAGCTGAAAGGCACCACAAAAGTTTTGCTACCTGCTTTCTGGGCTGAGATGGGGAACAGCTGAGTTTTGGACTCGGCTGGTGACAAAATGTTCCAAACACACCCCATGCACAACTCCACCGGGGAAGGTGCCAGAAACGAGTTCTGTTGGTAGTTTTTACACTACCCTGGTAGGCAGCTGAAAGGCACCACAAAAGTTGCTCTACCTGCTTTCTGGGCTGAGATGGGGAATAGCTGAATTTTGGACTCGGCTGGTAACAAAATGTTCCAAACACACCCCATGCACAGCTCCACCGGCAAAGGTGCCAGAAACGAGTTCTGTTGGTAGTTTTTACACTACCCCGGTAGGCAGCTGAAAGGCACCACAAAAGTTGTTCTACCTGCTTTCTGGGCTTAGATGGGGAACAGCTGAATTTTGGACTCGGCTGCTGACAAAATGTTCCAAACACACCCCATGCACAACTCCACCGGGGAAGGTGCCAGAAACGAGTTCTGTTGGTAGTTTTTACACTACCCCGGTAGGCAGCTGAAAGGCACCACAAAACTTGTTCTACCTGCTTTCTGGGCTGAGATGGGGAACGGCTGAATTTTGGACTCGGCTGGTAACAAAATGTTCCAAACACACCCCATGCACAGCTCCACCGGGGAAGGTGCCAGAAACGAGTTCTGTTGGTAGTTTTTACACTACCCCGGTAGGCAGCTGAAAGGCACCACAAAAGTTTTGCTACCTGCTTTCTGGGCTGAGATGGGGAATCGCTGAATTTTGGACTCGGCTGGTGACAAAATGTTCCAAACACACCCCATGTACAACTCCACCGGGGAAGGTGCCAGAAACGAGTTCTGTTGGTAGTTTTTACAGTACCCCGGTAGGCAGCTGAAAGGCACCACAAAACTTGTTCTACCTGCTTTCTGGGCTGAGATGGGGAATCGCTGAATTTTGGACTCGGCTGCTGACAAAATGTTCCAAACACACCCCATGCACAACTCCACCGGGGAAGGTGCCAGAAACGAGTTCTGTTGGTAGTTTTTACAGTACCCTGGTAGGCAAGAGAAAGGCACCACAAAACTTGTTCTACCTGCTTTCTGGGCTGAGAGGAGAATCGCTGAATTTTGGACTCGGCTGGTGAAAAAATGTTCCAAACACACCCCATGCACAGCTCCACCGGGGAAGGTGCCAGACAGGAGTTCTCCTGGTAGTTTTTACACTACCCCGGTAGGCAGCTGAAAGGCACCACAAAACTTGTTCTACCTGCTTTCTGGGCTGAGATGGGGAACGGCTGAATTTTGGACTCGGCTGGTGACAAAATGTTCCAAACACACCCCATGAACAACTCCACCGGGGAAGGTGCGAGAAAGGAGTTCTGTTGGAAGTTTTTACAGTACCCTGGTAGGCAAGAGAAAGGCACCACAAAACTTGTTCTACCTGCTTTCTGGGCTGAGATGGAGAATCGCTGAATTTTGGACTCGGCTGCTGACAAAATGTTCCAAACACACCCCATGCACAACTCCTCCGGGGAAGGTGCCAGAAACGAGTTCTGTTGGTAGTTTTTACACTACCCCGGTAGGCAAGAGAAAGGCACTACAAAACTTGTTCTACCTGCTTTCTGGGCTGAGATGGGGAATCGCTGAATTTTGGACTCGGCTGGTGACAAAATGTTCCAAACACACCCCATGCACACCTTCACTGGCAAAGGTGCCAGAAACGAGTTCTGTTGGTAGTTTTTACACTACCCCGGTAGGCAGCTGAAAGGCACCACAAAAGTTTTTCTACCTGCTTTCTGGGCTGAGATGGGGAACAGCTGAATTTTGGACTCGGCTGGTGAAAAAATGTTCCAAACACACCCCATGCACAACTCCACCGGGGAAGGTGCCAGAAACGAGTTCTGTTGGTAGTTTTTACACTACCCCGGTAGGCAGCTGAAAGGCACCACAAAAGTTTTGCTACCTGCTTTCTGGGCTGAGATGGGGAACAGCTGAGTTTTGGACTCGGCTGGTGACAAAATGTTCCAAACACACCCCATGCACAACTCCACCGGGGAAGGTGCCAGAAACGAGTTCTGTTGGTAGTTTTTACAGTACCCCGGTAGGCAAGAGAAAGGCACCACAAAACTTGTTCTACCTGCTTTCTGGGCTGAGAGGAGAATCACTGAATTTTGGACTCGGTTGGTGAAAAAATGTTCCAAACACACCCCATGCACAGCTCCACCGGGGAAGGTGCCAGAAACGAGTTCTGTTGGTAGTTTTTACAGTACCCCGGTAGGCAGCTGAAAGGCACCACAAAACTTGTTCTACCTGCTTTCTGGGCTGAGATGGGGAACGGCTGAATTTTGGACTCGGCTGGTGACAAAATGTTCCAAACACACCCCATGCACAACTCCACCGGGGAAGGTGCGAGAAAGGAGTTCTGTTGGAAGTTTTTACAGTACCCTGGTAGGCAAGAGAAAGGCACCACAAAACTTGTTCTACCTGCTTTCTGGGCTGAGATGGAGAATCGCTGAATTTTGGACTCGGCTGCTGACAAAATGTTCCAAACACACCCCATGCACAACTCCACCGGGGAAGGTGCCAGAAACGAGTTCTGTTGGTAGTTTTTACAGTACCCTGGTAGGCAAGAGAAAGGCACCACAAAACTTGTTCTACCTGCTTTCTGGGCTGAGATGGGGAACGGCTGAATTTTGGACTCGGCTGGTGACAAAATGTTCCAAACACACCCCATGCACAACTCCACCGGGGAAGGTGCGAGAAAGGAGTTCTGTTGGAAGTTTTTACAGTACCCTGGTAGGCAAGAGAAAGGCACCACAAAACTTGTTCTACCTGCTTTCTGGGCTGAGATGGAGAATCGCTGAATTTTGGACTCGGCTGCTGACAAAATGTTCCAAACACACCCCATGCACAACTCCTCCGGGGAAGGTGCCAGAAACGAGTTCTGTTGGTAGTTTTTACACTACCCCGGTAGGCAGCTGAAAGGCACCACAAAACTTGTTCTACCTGCTTTCTGGGCTGAGATGGAGAATCGCTGAATTTTGGACTCGGCTGCTGACAAAATGTTCCAAACACACCCCATGCACAACTCCTCCGGGGAAGGTGCCAGAAACGAGTTCTGTTGGTAGTTTTTACACTACCCCGGTAGGCAAGAGAAAGGCACTACAAAACTTGTTCTACCTGCTTTCTGGGCTGAGATGGGGAATCGCTGAATTTTGGACTCGGCTGGTGACAAAATGTTCCAAACACACCCCATGCACACCTTCACTGGCAAAGGTGCCAGAAACGAGTTCTGTTGGTAGTTTTTACACTACCCCGGTAGGCAGCTGAAAGGCACCACAAAAGTTTTTCTACCTGCTTTCTGGGCTGAGATGGGGAACAGCTGAATTTTGGACTCGGCTGGTGAAAAAATGTTCCAAACACACCCCATGCACAACTCCACCGGGGAAGGTGCCAGAAACGAGTTCTGTTGGTAGTTTTTACACTACCCCGGTAGGCAGCTGAAAGGCACCACAAAAGTTTTGCTACCTGCTTTCTGGGCTGAGATGGGGAACAGCTGAGTTTTGGACTCGGCTGCTGACAAAATGTTCCAAACACACCCCATGCACAACTCCACCGGGGAAGGTGCCAGAAACGAGTTCTGTTGGTAGTTTTTACAGTACCCTGGTAGGCAAGAGAAAGGCACCACAAAACTTGTTCTACCTGCTTTCTGGGCTGAGAGGAGAATCACTGAATTTTGGACTCGGCTGGTGAAAAAATGTTCCAAACACACCCCATGCACAGCTCCACCGGGGAAGGTGCCAGAAACGAGTTCTGTTGGTAGTTTTTACACTACCCCGGTGGGCAGCTGAAAGGCACCACAAAACTTGTTCTACCTGCTTTCTGGGCTGAGATGGGGAACGGCTGAATTTTGGACTCGGCTGGTGACAAAATGTTCCAAACACACCCCATGCACAACTCCACCGGGGAAGGTGCGAGAAAGGAGTTCTGTTGGAAGTTTTTACAGTACCCTGGTAGGCAAGAGAAAGGCACCACAAAACTTGTTCTACCTGCTTTCTGGGCTGAGATGGAGAATCGCTGAATTTTGGACTCGGCTGCTGAAAAAATGTTCCAAACACACCCCATGCACAACTCCTCCGGGGAAGGTGCCAGAAACGAGTTCTGTTGGTAGTTTTTACACTACCCCGGTAGGCAAGAGAAAGGCACTACAAAACTTGTTCTACCTGCTTTCTGGGCTGAGATGGGGAATCGCTGAATTTTGGACTCGGCTGGTGACAAAATGTTCCAAACACACCCCATGCACACCTTCACTGGCAAAGGTGCCAGAAACGAGTTCTGTTGGTAGTTTTTACACTACCCCGGTAGGCAGCTGAAAGGCACCACAAAAGTTTTTCTACCTGCTTTCTGGGCTGAGATGGGGAATCGCTGAATTTTGGACTCGGCTGGTGAAAAAATGTTCCAAACACACCCCATGCACAACTCCACCGGGGAAGGTGCCAGAAATGAGTTCTGTTGGTAGTTTTTACACTACCCCGGTAGGCAGCTGAAAGGCACCACAAAACTTGTTCTACCTGCTTTCTGGGCTGAGATGGGGAATCGCTGAATTTTGGACTCGGCTGGTGACAAAATGTTCCAAACACACCCCATGCACAACTCCACCGGGGAAGGTGCCAGAAACGAGTTCTGTTGGTAGTTTTTACACTACCCCGGTAGGCAGCTGAAAGGCACCACAAAAGTTTTTCTACCTGCTTTCTGGGCTGAGATGGGGATCAGCTGAATTTTGGACTCGGCTGCTGACAAAATGTTCCAAACACACCCCATGCACACCTCCACCGGGGAAGGTGCCAGAAACGAGTTCTGTTGGTAGTTTTTACACTACCCCGGTAGGCAGCTGAAAGGCACCACAAAACTTGTTCTACCTGCTTTCTGGGCTGAGATGGAGAATCGCTGAATTTTGGACTCGGCTGGTGACAAAATGTTCCAAACACACCCCATGCACAGCTCCACCGGGGAAGGTGCCAGAAAAGAGTTCTGTTGGTAGTTTTTACACTACCCCGGTAGGCAGCTGAAAGGCACCACAAAACTTGTTCTACCTGCTTTCTGGGCTGAGATGGGGAATCGCTGAATTTTGGACTCGGCTGCTGACAAAATGTTCCAAACACACCCCATGCACAACTCCTCCGGGGAAGGTGCCAGAAACGAGTTCTGTTGGTAGTTTTTACACTACCCCGGTAGGCAAGAGAAAGGCACTACAAAACTTGTTCTACCTGCTTTCTGGGCTGAGATGGAGAATAGCTGAATTTTGGACTCGGCTGGTGACAAATTGTTCAAAACACACCCCATGCACAGCTCCACCGGGGAAGGGGCCAGAAACGAGTTCTTTTGGTAGTTTTTACACTACCCCGGTAGGCAGCTGAAAGGCACCACAAAACTTGTTGTACCTGCTTTCTGGGCTGAGATGGGGATCAGCTGAATTTTGGACTCGGCTGCTGACAAAATGTTCCAAACACACCCCATGCACAACTCCACAGGGGAAGGTGCCAGAAACGAGTTCTGTTGGTAGTTTTTACACTACCCCGGTAGGCAGCTGAAAGGCACCACAAAACTTGTTGTACCTGCTTTCTGGGCAGAGATGGGGAACGGCTGAATTTTGGACTCGGCTGGTGACAAAATGTTCCAAACACACCCCATGCACAACTCCACCGGGGAAGGTGCCAGAAATGAGTTCTGTTGGTAGTTTTTACACTACCCCGGTAGGCAGCTGAAAGGCACCACAAAAGTTGTTCTACCTGCTTTCTGGGCTGAGATGGGGAACAGCTGAATTTTGGACTCGGCTGGTGAAAAAATGTTCCAAACACACCCCATGCACAACTCCACCGGGGAAGGTGCCAGAAACGAGTTCTGTTGGTAGTTTTTACACTACCCCGGTAGGCAGCTGAAAGGCACCACAAAAGTTTTGCTACCTGCTTTCTGGGCTGAGATGGGGAACAGCTGAGTTTTGGACTCGGCTGCTGACAAAATGTTCCAAACACACCCCATGCACAACTCCACCGGGGAAGGTGCCAGAAACGAGTTCTGTTGGTAGTTTTTACACTACCCCGGTAGGCAGCTGAAAGGCACCACAAAACTTGTTCTACCTGCTTTCTGGGCTGAGATGGGGAACGGCTGAATTTTGGACTCGGCTGGTGACAAAATGTTCCAAACACACCCCATGCACAACTCCACCGGGGAAGGTGCGAGAAAGGAGTTCTGTTGGAAGTTTTTACAGTACCCTGGTAGGCAAGAGAAAGGCACCACAAAACTTGTTCTACCTGCTTTCTGGGCTGAGATGGGGAATCGCTGAATTTTGGACTCGGCTGCTGACAAAATGTTCCAAACACACCCCATGCACAACTCCTCCGGGGAAGGTGCCAGAAACGAGTTCTGTTGGTAGTTTTTACACTACCCCGGTAGGCAAGAGAAAGGCACTACAAAACTTGTTCTACCTGCTTTCTGGGCTGAGATGGGGAATCGCTGAATTTTGGACTCGGCTGGTGACAAAATGTTCCAAACACACCCCATGCACACCTTCACTGGCAAAGGTGCCAGAAACGAGTTCTGTTGGTAGTTTTTACAGTACCCTGGTAGGCAGCTGAAAGGCACCACAAAACTTGTTCTACCTGCTTTCTGGGCTGAGATGGAGAATCGCTGAATTTTGGACTTGGCTGGTGACAAAATGTTCCAAACACACCCCATGCACACCTCCACCGGGGAAGGTGCCAGAAACGAGTTCTGTTGGTAGTTTTTACACTACCCCGGTAGGCCGCTGAAAGGCACCACAAAAGTTTTTCTACCTGCTTTCTGGGCTGAGATGGGGATCAGCTGAAGTTTGGACTCGGCTGGTGACAAAATGTTCCAAACACACCCCATGCACAACTCCACCGGGGAAGGTGCCAGAAACGAGTTCTGTTGGTAGTTTTTACACTACCCCGGTAGGCAGCTGAAAGGCACCACAAAACTTGTTCTACCTGCTTTCTGGGCTGAGTTGGGGAAGAGCTGAATTTTGGACTCGGCTGGTGACAAAATGTGCCAAACACACCCCATGCACGACTCCACCGAAGAAGGTGCCAGAAAGGAGTTCTCTTGGTACTTTTTACATTGCTCGGGTAGGCAGCTGAAAGGCACCACAAAACTTGTTCTACCTGCTTTCTGGGCAGAGATGGGGAAGCGCTGAATTTTGGACTCGGCTGGTGACAAAATGTTCCAAACACACCCCATGCACAACTCCACCGGGGAAGGTGCCAGAAACGAGTTCTGTTGGTAGTTTTTACAGTACCCCGGTAGGCAGCTGAAAGGCACCACAAAACTTGTTCTACCTGCTTTCTGGGCTGAGATGGGGATCAGCTGAGTTTTGGACTCGGCTGGTGACAAAATGTTCCAAACACACCCCATGCACAACTCCACCGGGGAAGGTGCCAGAAACGAGTTCTGTTGGTAGTTTTTACACTACCCCGGTAGGCAGCTGAAAAGCACCACAAAACTTGTTGTACCTGCTTTCTGGGCTGAGATGGGGAATCGCTGAATTTTGGACTCGGCTGGTGACAAAATGTTCCAAACACACCCCATGCACAACTCCACCGGGGAAGGTGCCAGAAACGAGTTCTGTTGGTAGTTTTTACAGTACCCCGGTAGGCAGCTGAAAGGCACCACAAAACTTGTTCTACCTGCTTTCTGGGCTGAGATGGGGAACGGCTGAATTTTGGACTCGGCTGGTAACAAAATGTTCCAAACACACCCCATGCACAGCTCTACCGGGGAAGGTGCCAGAAACGAGTTCTGTTGGTAGTTTTTACACTACCCCGGTAGGCAGCTGAAAGGCACCACAAAAGTTTTGCTACCTGCTTTCTGGGCTGAGATGGGGAACAGCTGAGTTTTGGACTCGGCTGCTGACAAAATGTTCCAAACACACCCCATGCACACCTCCACCGGGGAAGGTGCCAGAAACGAGTTCTGTTGGTAGTTTTTACAGTACCCTGGTAGGCAAGAGAAAGGCACCACAAAACTTGTTCTACCTGCTTTCTGGGCTGAGAGGAGAATCGCTGAATTTTGGACTCGGCTGGTGAAAAAATGTTCCAAACACACCCCATGCACAGCTCCACCGGGGAAGTTGCCAGAAACGAGTTCTGTTGGTAGTTTTTACACTACCCCGGAAGGCAGCTGAAAGGCACCACAAAACTTGTTCTACCTGCTTTCTGGGCTGAGATGGGGAACGGCTGAATTTTGGACTCGGCTGCTGACAAAATTTTCCAAACACACCCCATGCACAACTCCACCGGGGAAGGTGCGAGAAAGGAGTTCTGTTGGTATTTTTTACAGTACCCTGGTAGGCAAGAGAAAGGCACCACAAAACTTGTTCTACCTGCTTTCTGGGCTGAGATGGAGAATCGCTGAATTTTGGACTCGGCTGGTGAAAAAATGTTCCAAACACACCCCATGCACACCTCCACCGGGGAAGGTGCCAGAAACGAGTTCTGTTGGTAGTTTTTACACTACCCCGGTAGGCAGCTGAAAGGCACCACAAAAGTTTTTCTACCTGCTTTCTGGGCTGAGATGGGGATCAGCTGAAGTTTGGACTCGGCTGGTGACAAAATGTTCCAAACACACCCCATGCACAACTCCACCGGGAAAGGTGCCAGAAACGAGTTCTGTTGGTAGTTTTTACACTACCCCGGTAGGCAGCTGAAAGGCACCACAAAAGTTTTTCTACCTGCTTTATGGGCTTAGATGGGGAATCGCTGAATTTTGGACTCGGCTGGTAACAAAATGTTCCAAACACACCCCATGCACAGCTCCACCGGGGAAGGTGCCAGAAACGAGTTCTGTTGGTAGTTTTTACAGTACCCCGGTAGGCAGCTGAAAGGCACCACAAAACTTGTTCTACCTGCTTTCTGGGCTGAGATGGGGAACAGCTGAGTTTTGGACTGGGCTGGTGACAAAATGTTCCAAACACACCCCATGCACAACTCCACCGGGGAAGGGGCCAGAAACGAGTTCTGTTGGTAGTTTTTACAGTACCCCGGTAGGCAGCTGAAAGGCACCACAAAACTTGTTCTACCTGCTTTCTGGGCAGAGATGGGGAACGGCTGAATTTTGGACTCGGCTGCTGACAAAATGTTCCAAACACACCCCATGCACACCTCCACCGGGGAAGGTGCCAGAAATGAGTTCTGTTGGTAGTTTTTACAGTACCCCGGTAGGCAGCTGAAAGGCACCACAAAACTTGTTCTACCTGCTTTCTGGGCTGAGATGGAGAATCGCTGAATTTTGGACTCGGCTGGTGACAAAATGTTCCAAACACACCCCATGCACAGCTCCACCGGGGAAGGTGCCAGAAAAGAGTTCTGTTGGTAGTTTTTACACTACCCCGGTAGGCAGCTGAAAGGCACCACAAAACTTGTTCTACCTGCTTTCTGGGCTGAGATGGGGAATCGCTGAATTTTGGACTCGGCTGCTGACAAAATGTTCCAAACACACCCCATGCACAACTCCTCCGGGGAAGGTGCCAGAAACGAGTTCTGTTGGTAGTTTTTACACTACCCCGGTAGGCAGCTGAAAGGCACTACAAAACTTGTTGTACCTGCTTTCTGGGCTGAGATGGAGAATAGCTGAATTTTGGACTCGGCTGGTGACAAATTGTTCAAAACACACCCCATGCACAACTCCACCGGGGAAGGGGCCAGAAACGAGTTCTTTTGGTAGTTTTTACACTACCCCGGTAGGCAGCTGAAAGGCACCACAAAACTTGTTGTACCTGCTTTCTGGGCTGAGATGGGGATCAGCTGAATTTTGGACTCGGCTGCTGACAAAATGTTCCAAACACACCCCATGCACAACTCCACCGGGGAAGGTGCCAGAAACGAGTTCTGTTGGTAGTTTTTACACTACCCCGGTAGGCAGCTGAAAGGCACCACAAAAGTTGTTCTACCTGCTTTCTGGGCTGAGATGGGGAATCGCTGAATTTTGGACTCGGCTGCTGACAAAATGTTCCAAACACACCCCATGCACAACTCCTCCGGGGAAGGTGCCAGAAACGAGTTCTGTTGGTAGTTTTTACACTACCCCGGTAGGCAAGAGAAAGGCACTACAAAACTTGTTGTACCTGCTTTCTGGGCTGAGATGGAGAATAGCTGAATTTTGGACTCGGCTGGTGACAAATTGTTCAAAACACACCCCATGCACAACTCCACCGGGGAAGGGGCCAGAAACGAGTTCTTTTGGTAGTTTTTACACTACCCCGGTAGGCAGCTGAAAGGCACCACAAAACTTGTTGTACCTGCTTTCTGGGCTGAGATGGGGATCAGCTGAATTTTGGACTCGGCTGCTGACAAAATGTTCCAAACACACCCCATGCACAACTCCACCGGGGAAGGTGCCAGAAACGAGTTCTGTTGGTAGTTTTTACACTACCCCGGTAGGCAGCTGAAAGGCACCACAAAAGTTGTTCTACCTGCTTTCTGGGCTGAGATGGGGAACAGCTGAATTTTGGACTCGGCTGGTGACAAAATGTTCCAAACACACCCCATGCACAACTCCACCGGGGAAGGTGCCAGAAACGAGTTCTGTTGGTAGTTTTTACACTACCCCGGTAGGCAGCTGAAAGGCACCACAAAAGTTTTGCTACCTGCTTTCTGGGCTGAGATGGGGAACAGCTGAGTTTTGGACTCGGCTGCTGACAAAATGTTCCAAACACACCCCATGCACAACTCCACCGGGGAAGGTGCCAGAAACGAGTTCTGTTGGTAGTTTTTACAGTACCCCGGTAGGCAGCTGAAAGGCACCACAAAACTTGTTCTACCTGCTTTCTGGGCTGAGATGGGGAACGGCTGAATTTTGGACTCGGCTGGTGACAAAATGTTCCAAACACACCCCATGCACAACTCCACCGGGGAAGGTGCGAGAAAGGAGTTCTGTTGGAAGTTTTTACAGTACCCTGGTAGGCAAGAGAAAGGCACCACAAAACTTGTTCTACCTGCTTTCTGGGCTGAGATGGAGAATCGCTGAATTTTGGACTCGGCTGGTGACAAAATGTTCCAAACACACCCCATGCACAACTCCTCCGGGGAAGGTGCCAGAAACGAGTTCTGTTGGTAGTTTTTACACTACCCCGGTAGGCAGCTGAAAGGCACCACAAAACTTGTTCTACCTGCTTTCTGGGCTGAGATGGGGAATCGCTGAATTTTGGACTCGGCTGGTGACAAAATGTTCCAAACACACCCCATGCACAACTCCACCGGGGAAGGTGCCAGAAACGAGTTCTGTTGGTAGTTTTTACACTACCCCGGTAGGCAGCTGAAAGGCACCACAAAAGTTTTTCTACCTGCTTTCTGGTCTGAGATGGGGAACAGCTGAATTTTGGACTCGGCTGGTGACAAAATGTTCCAAACACACCCCATGCACACCTCCACCGGGGAAGGTGCCAGAAACGAGTTCTGTTGGTAGTTTTTACACTACCCCGGTAGGCAGCTGAAAGGCACCACAAAACTTGTTCTACCTGCTTTCTGGGCTGAGATGGGGAATCGCTGAATTTTGGACTCGGCTGCTGACAAAATGTTCCAAACACACCCCATGCACAACTCCACCGGCAAAGGTGCCAGAAACGAGTTCTGTTGGTAGTTTTTACAGTACCCCGGTAGGCAGCTGAAAGGCACCACAAAACTTGTTCTACCTGCTTTCTGGGCTGAGATGGGGAATCGCTGAATTTTGGACTCGGCTGGTGACAAAATGTTCCAAACACACCCCATGCACAACTCCACCGGGGAAGGTGCCAGAAACGAGTTCTGTTGGTAGTTTTTACAGTACCCCGGTAGGCAGCTGAAAGGCACCACAAAACTTGTTCTACCAGCTTTCTGGGCTGAGATGGGGAATCGCTGAATTTTGGACTCGGCTGCTGACAAAATGTTCCAAACACACCCCATGCACAACTCCACCGGGGAAGGTGCCAGAAACGAGTTCTTTTGGTAGTTTTTACACTACCCCGGTAGGCAAGAGAAAGGCACCACAAAAGTTTTTCTACCTGCTTTCTGGGCTGAGATGGGGATCAGCTGAATTTTGGACTCGGCTGCTGACAAAATGTTCCAAACACACCCCATGCACACCTCCACCGGGGAAGGTGCCAGAAACGAGTTCTGTTGGTAGTTTTTACACTACCCCGGTAGGCAGCTGAAAGGCACCACAAAACTTGTTCTACCTGCTTTCTGGGCTGAGTTGGGGAAGAGCTGAATTTTGGACTCGGCTGGTGACAAAATGTGCCAAACACACCCCATGCACGACTCCACCGAAGAAGGTGCCAGAAAGGAGTTCTCTTGGTACTTTTTACATTGCTCGGGTAGGCAGCTGAAAGGCACCACAAAACTTGTTCTACCTGCTTTCTGGGCAGAGATGGGGAAGCGCTGAATTTTGGACTCGGCTGGTGACAAAATGTTCCAAACACACCCCATGCACAACTCCACCGGGGAAGGTGCCAGAAACGAGTTCTGTTGGTAGTTTTTACAGTACCCCGGTAGGCAGCTGAAAGGCACCACAAAACTTGTTCTACCTGCTTTCTGGGCTGAGATGGGGATCAGCTGAGTTTTGGACTCGGCTGGTGACAAAATGTTCCAAACACACCCCATGCACAACTCCACCGGGGAAGGTGCCAGAAACGAGTTCTGTTGGTAGTTTTTACACTACCCCGGTAGGCAGCTGAAAAGCACCACAAAACTTGTTGTACCTGCTTTCTGGGCTGAGATGGGGAATCGCTGAATTTTGGACTCGGCTGGTGACAAAATGTTCCAAACACACCCCATGCACAACTCCACCGGGGAAGGTGCCAGAAACGAGTTCTGTTGGTAGTTTTTACAGTACCCCGGTAGGCAGCTGAAAGGCACCACAAAACTTGTTCTACCTGCTTTCTGGGCTGAGATGGGGAACGGCTGAATTTTGGACTCGGCTGGTAACAAAATGTTCCAAACACACCCCATGCACAGCTCTACCGGGGAAGGTGCCAGAAACGAGTTCTGTTGGTAGTTTTTACACTACCCCGGTAGGCAGCTGAAAGGCACCACAAAAGTTTTGCTACCTGCTTTCTGGGCTGAGATGGGGAACAGCTGAGTTTTGGACTCGGCTGCTGACAAAATGTTCCAAACACACCCCATGCACACCTCCACCGGGGAAGGTGCCAGAAACGAGTTCTGTTGGTAGTTTTTACAGTACCCTGGTAGGCAAGAGAAAGGCACCACAAAACTTGTTCTACCTGCTTTCTGGGCTGAGAGGAGAATCGCTGAATTTTGGACTCGGCTGGTGAAAAAATGTTCCAAACACACCCCATGCACAGCTCCACCGGGGAAGTTGCCAGAAACGAGTTCTGTTGGTAGTTTTTACACTACCCCGGAAGGCAGCTGAAAGGCACCACAAAACTTGTTCTACCTGCTTTCTGGGCTGAGATGGGGAACGGCTGAATTTTGGACTCGGCTGCTGACAAAATTTTCCAAACACACCCCATGCACAACTCCACCGGGGAAGGTGCGAGAAAGGAGTTCTGTTGGTATTTTTTACAGTACCCTGGTAGGCAAGAGAAAGGCACCACAAAACTTGTTCTACCTGCTTTCTGGGCTGAGATGGAGAATCGCTGAATTTTGGACTCGGCTGGTGAAAAAATGTTCCAAACACACCCCATGCACACCTCCACCGGGGAAGGTGCCAGAAACGAGTTCTGTTGGTAGTTTTTACACTACCCCGGTAGGCAGCTGAAAGGCACCACAAAAGTTTTTCTACCTGCTTTCTGGGCTGAGATGGGGATCAGCTGAAGTTTGGACTCGGCTGGTGACAAAATGTTCCAAACACACCCCATGCACAACTCCACCGGGAAAGGTGCCAGAAACGAGTTCTGTTGGTAGTTTTTACAGTACCCCGGTAGGCAGCTGAAAGGCACCACAAAAGTTTTTCTACCTGCTTTATGGGCTTAGATGGGGAATCGCTGAATTTTGGACTCGGCTGGTAACAAAATGTTCCAAACACACCCCATGCACAGCTCCACCGGGGAAGGTGCCAGAAACGAGTTCTGTTGGTAGTTTTTACACTACCCCGGTAGGCAGCTGAAAGGCACCACAAAACTTGTTCTACCTGCTTTCTGGGCTGAGATGGGGAACAGCTGAGTTTTGGACTGGGCTGGTGACAAAATGTTCCAAACACACCCCATGCACAACTCCACCGGGGAAGGGGCCAGAAACGAGTTCTGTTGGTAGTTTTTACAGTACCCCGGTAGGCAGCTGAAAGGCACCACAAAACTTGTTCTACCTGCTTTCTGGGCAGAGATGGGGAACGGCTGAATTTTGGACTCGGCTGCTGACAAAATGTGCCAAACACACCCCATGCACACCTCCACCGGGGAAGGTGCCAGAAACGAGTTCTGTTGGTAGTTTTTACAGTACCCCGGTAGGCAGCTGAAAGGCACCACAAAACTTGTTCTACCTGCTTTCTGGGCTGAGATGGAGAATCGCTGAATTTTGGACTCGGCTGGTGACAAAATGTTCCAAACACACCCCATGCACAGCTCCACCGGGGAAGGTGCCAGAAAAGAGTTCTGTTGGTAGTTTTTACACTACCCCGGTAGGCAGCTGAAAGGCACCACAAAACTTGTTCTACCTGCTTTCTGGGCTGAGATGGGGAATCGCTGAATTTTGGACTCGGCTGCTGACAAAATGTTCCAAACACACCCCATGCACAACTCCTCCGGGGAAGGTGCCAGAAACGAGTTCTGTTGGTAGTTTTTACACTACCCCGGTAGGCAAGAGAAAGGCACTACAAAACTTGTTGTACCTGCTTTCTGGGCTGAGATGGAGAATAGCTGAATTTTGGACTCGGCTGGTGACAAATTGTTCAAAACACACCCCATGCACAACTCCACCGGGGAAGGGGCCAGAAACGAGTTCTTTTGGTAGTTTTTACACTACCCCGGTAGGCAGCTGAAAGGCACCACAAAACTTGTTGTACCTGCTTTCTGGGCTGAGATGGGGATCAGCTGAATTTTGGACTCGGCTGCTGACAAAATGTTCCAAACACACCCCATGCACAACTCCACCGGGGAAGGTGCCAGAAACGAGTTCTGTTGGTAGTTTTTACACTACCCCGGTAGGCAGCTGAAAGGCACCACAAAAGTTGTTCTACCTGCTTTCTGGGCTGAGATGGGGAATCGCTGAATTTTGGACTCGGCTGCTGACAAAATGTTCCAAACACACCCCATGCACAACTCCTCCGGGGAAGGTGCCAGAAACGAGTTCTGTTGGTAGTTTTTACACTACCCCGGTAGGCAAGAGAAAGGCACTACAAAACTTGTTGTACCTGCTTTCTGGGCTGAGATGGAGAATAGCTGAATTTTGGACTCGGCTGGTGACAAATTGTTCAAAACACACCCCATGCACAACTCCACCGGGGAAGGGGCCAGAAACGAGTTCTTTTGGTAGTTTTTACACTACCCCGGTAGGCAGCTGAAAGGCACCACAAAACTTGTTGTACCTGCTTTCTGGGCTGAGATGGGGATCAGCTGAATTTTGGACTCGGCTGCTGACAAAATGTTCCAAACACACCCCATGCACAACTCCACCGGGGAAGGTGCCAGAAACGAGTTCTGTTGGTAGTTTTTACACTACCCCGGTAGGCAGCTGAAAGGCACCACAAAAGTTGTTCTACCTGCTTTCTGGGCTGAGATGGGGAACAGCTGAATTTTGGACTCGGCTGGTGACAAAATGTTCCAAACACACCCCATGCACAACTCCACCGGGGAAGGTGCCAGAAACGAGTTCTGTTGGTAGTTTTTACACTACCCCGGTAGGCAGCTGAAAGGCACCACAAAAGTTTTGCTACCTGCTTTCTGGGCTGAGATGGGGAACAGCTGAGTTTTGGACTCGGCTGCTGACAAAATGTTCCAAACACACCCCATGCACAACTCCACCGGGGAAGGTGCCAGAAACGAGTTCTGTTGGTAGTTTTTACAGTACCCCGGTAGGCAGCTGAAAGGCACCACAAAACTTGTTCTACCTGCTTTCTGGGCTGAGATGGGGAACGGCTGAATTTTGGACTCGGCTGGTGACAAAATGTTCCAAACACACCCCATGCACAACTCCACCGGGGAAGGTGCGAGAAAGGAGTTCTGTTGGAAGTTTTTACAGTACCCTGGTAGGCAAGAGAAAGGCACCACAAAACTTGTTCTACCTGCTTTCTGGGCTGAGATGGAGAATCGCTGAATTTTGGACTCGGCTGGTGACAAAATGTTCCAAACACACCCCATGCACAACTCCTCCGGGGAAGGTGCCAGAAACGAGTTCTGTTGGTAGTTTTTACACTACCCCGGTAGGCAGCTGAAAGGCACCACAAAACTTGTTCTACCTGCTTTCTGGGCTGAGATGGGGAATCGCTGAATTTTGGACTCGGCTGGTGACAAAATGTTCCAAACACACCCCATGCACAACTCCACCGGGGAAGGTGCCAGAAACGAGTTCTGTTGGTAGTTTTTACACTACCCCGGTAGGCAGCTGAAAGGCACCACAAAAGTTTTTCTACCTGCTTTCTGGTCTGAGATGGGGAACAGCTGAATTTTGGACTCGGCTGGTGACAAAATGTTCCAAACACACCCCATGCACACCTCCACCGGGGAAGGTGCCAGAAACGAGTTCTGTTGGTAGTTTTTACACTACCCCGGTAGGCAGCTGAAAGGCACCACAAAACTTGTTCTACCTGCTTTCTGGGCTGAGATGGGGAATCGCTGAATTTTGGACTCGGCTGCTGACAAAATGTTCCAAACACACCCCATGCACAACTCCACCGGCAAAGGTGCCAGAAACGAGTTCTGTTGGTAGTTTTTACAGTACCCCGGTAGGCAGCTGAAAGGCACCACAAAACTTGTTCTACCTGCTTTCTGGGCTGAGATGGGGAATCGCTGAATTTTGGACTCGGCTGGTGACAAAATGTTCCAAACACACCCCATGCACAACTCCACCGGGGAAGGTGCCAGAAACGAGTTCTGTTGGTAGTTTTTACAGTACCCCGGTAGGCAGCTGAAAGGCACCACAAAACTTGTTCTACCAGCTTTCTGGGCTGAGATGGGGAATCGCTGAATTTTGGACTCGGCTGCTGACAAAATGTTCCAAACACACCCCATGCACAACTCCACCGGGGAAGGTGCCAGAAACGAGTTCTTTTGGTAGTTTTTACACTACCCCGGTAGGCAAGAGAAAGGCACCACAAAAGTTTTTCTACCTGCTTTCTGGGCTGAGATGGGGATCAGCTGAATTTTGGACTCGGCTGCTGACAAAATGTTCCAAACACACCCCATGCACACCTCCACCGGGGAAGGTGCCAGAAACGAGTTCTGTTGGTAGTTTTTACAGTACCCCGGTAGGCAGCTGAAAGGCACCACAAAACTTGTTCTACCTGCTTTCTGGGCTGAGATGGAGAATCGCTGAATTTTGGACTCGGCTGGTGAAAAAATGTTCCAAACACACCCCATGCACAGCTCCACCGGGGAAGGTGCCAGAAACGAGTTCTGTTGGTAGTTCTTACTGTACCCCGGTAGGCAGCTGAAAGGCACCACAAAACTTGTTCTACCTGCTTTCTGGGCTGAGATGGGGAACGGCTGAATTTTGGACTCGGCTGGTGACAAAATGTTCCAAACACACCCCATGCACAACTCCACCGGGGAAGGTGCGAGAAAGGAGTCCTGTTGGAAGTTTTTACACTACCCTGGTAGGCAAGAGAAAGGCACCACAAAACTTGTTCTACCTGCTTTCTGGGCTGAGATGGAGAATCGCTGAATTTTGGACTCGGCTGCTGACAAAATGTTCCAAACACACCCCATGAACAACTCCTCCGGGGAAGGTGCCAGAAACGTGTTCTGTTGGTAGTTTTTACACTACCCCGGTAGGCAGCTGAAAGGCACCATAAAACCGGTTCTACCTGCTTTCTGGGCTGAGATGGGGAACAGCTGAATTTTGGACTCGGCTGGTGACAAAATGTTCCAAACACACCCCATGCACACCTCCACCGGGGAAGGTGCCAGAAACGAGTTCTGTTGGTAGTTTTTACACTACCCCGGTAGGCAGCTGAAAGGCACCACAAAACTTGTTCTACCTGCTTTCTGGGCTGAGATGGGGAATCGCTGAATTTTGGACTCGGCTGCTGACAAAATGTTCCAAACACACCCCATGCACAACTCCACCGGGGAAGGTGCCAGAAACGAGTTCTGTTGGAAGTTTTTACAGTACCCTGGTAGGCAAGAGAAAGGCACCACAAAACTTGTTCTACCTGCTTTCTGGGCTGAGATGGAGAATCGCTGAATTTTGGACTCGGCTGGTGACAAAATGTTCCAAACACACCCCATGCACAACTCCTCCGGGGAAGGTGCCAGAAACGAGTTCTGTTGGTAGTTTTTACACTACCCCGGTAGGCAAGAGAAAGGCACTACAAAACTTGTTCTACCTGCTTTCTGGGCTGAGATGGGGAATCGCTGAATTTTGGACTCGGCTGGTGACAAAATGTTCCAAACACACACCATGCACACCTTCACTGGCAAAGGTGCCAGAAACGAGTTCTGTTGGTAGTTTTTACACTACCCCGGTAGGCAGCTGAAAGGCACCACAAAAGTTTTTCTACCTGCTTTCTGGTCTGAGATGGGGAACAGCTGAATTTTGGACTCGGCTGCTGACAAAATGTTCCAAACACACCCCATGCACAACTCCACCGGGGAAGGTGCCAGAAACGAGTTCTTTTGGTAGTTTTTACACTACCCCGGTAGGCAGCTGAAAGGCACCACAAAACTTGTTCTACCTGCTTTCTGGGCTGAGATGGGGAATCGCTGAATTTTGGACTCGGCTGCTGACAAAATGTTCCAAACACACCCCATGCACAACTCCACCGGGGAAGGTGCCAGAAACGAGTTCTGTTGGTAGTTTTTACAGTACCCCGGTAGGCAGCTGAAAGGCACCACAAAACTTGTTCTACCTGCTTTCTGGGCTGAGATGGGGAATCGCTGAATTTTGGACTCGGCTGGTGACAAAATGTTCCAAACACACCCCATGCACAACTCCACCGGGGAAGGTGCCAGAAACGAGTTCTGTTGGTAGTTTTTACAGTACCCCGGTAGGCAGCTGAAAGGCACCACAAAACTTGTTCTACCAGCTTTCTGGGCTGAGATGGGGATCAGCTGAATTTTGGACTCGGCTGCTGACAAAATGTTCCAAACACACCCCATGCACAACTCCACCGGGGAAGGTGCCAGAAACGAGTTCTTTTGGTAGTTTTTACACTACCCCGGTAGGCAAGAGAAAGGCACCACAAAAGTTTTGCTACCTGCTTTCTGGGCTGAGATGGGGATCAGCTGAATTTTGGACTCGGCTGCTGACAAAATGTTCCAAACACACCCCATGCACACCTCCACCGGGGAAGGTGCCAGAAACGAGTTCTGTTGGTAGTTTTTACACTACCCCGGTAGGCAGCTGAAAGGCACCACAAAACTTGTTCTACCTGCTTTCTGGGCTGAGATGGAGAATCGCTGAATTTTGGACTCGGCTGGTGAAAAAATGTTCCAAACACACCCCATGCACAGCTCCACCGGGGAAGGTGCCAGAAAAGAGTTCTGTTGGTAGTTTTTACACTACCCCGGTAGGCAAGAGAAAGGCACTACAAAACTTGTTGTACCTGCTTTCTGGGCTGAGATGGGGAACAGCTGAATTTTGGACTCGGCTGGTGACAAATTGTTCAAAACACACCCCATGCACAACTCCACCGGGGAAGGGGCCAGAAACGAGTTCTTTTGGTAGTTTTTACACTACCCCGGTAGGCAGCTGAAAGGCACCACAAAACTTGTTGTACCTGCTTTCTGGGCTGAGATGGGGATCAGCTGAATTTTGGACTCGGCTGCTGACAAAATGTTCCAAACACACCCCATGCACAACTCCACCGGGGAAGGTGCCAGAAACGAGTTCTGTTGGTAGTTTTTACACTACCCCGGTAGGCAGCTGAAAGGCACCACAAAAGTTGTTCTACCTGCTTTCTGGGCTGAGATGGGGAACAGCTGAATTTTGGACTCGGCTGGTGAAAAAATGTTCCAAACACACCCCATGCACAACTCCACCGGGGAAGGTGCCAGAAACGAGTTCTGTTGGTAGTTTTTACACTACCCCGGTAGGCAGCTGAAAGGCACCACAAAAGTTTTGCTACCTGCTTTCTGGGCTGAGATGGGGAACAGCTGAGTTTTGGACTCGGCTGCTGACAAAATGTTCCAAACACACCCCATGCACAACTCCACCGGGGAAGGTGCCAGAAACGAGTTCTGTTGGTAGTTTTTACTGTACCCCGGTAGGCAGCTGAAAGGCACCACAAAACTTGTTCTACCTGCTTTCTGGGCTGAGATGGGGAACGGCTGAATTTTGGACTCGGCTGGTGACAAAATGTTCCAAACACACCCCATGCACAACTCCACCGGGGAAGGTGCGAGAAAGGAGTCCTGTTGGAAGTTTTTACACTACCCTGGTAGGCAAGAGAAAGGCACCACAAAACTTGTTCTACCTGCTTTCTGGGCTGAGATGGAGAATCGCTGAATTTTGGACTCGGCTGCTGACAAAATGTTCCAAACACACCCCATGCACAACTCCTCCGGGGAAGGTGCCAGAAACGAGTTCTGTTGGTAGTTTTTACACTACCCCGGTAGGCAGCTGAAAGGCTCCACAAAAGTTTTGCTACCTGCTTTCTGGGCTGAGATGGGGAACAGCTGAGTTTTGGACTCGGCTGCTGACAAAATGTTCCAAACACACCCCATGCACAACTCCACCGGGGAAGGTGCCAGAAACGAGTTCTGTTGGTAGTTTTTACAGTACCCCGGTAGGCAGCTGAAAGGCACCACAAAACTTGTTCTACCAGCTTTCTGGGCTGAGATGGGGAATCGCTGAATTTTGGACTCGGCTGCTGACAAAATGTTCCAAACACACCCCATGCACAACTCCACCGGGGAAGGTGCCAGAAACGAGTTCTTTTGGTAGTTTTTACACTACCCCGGTAGGCAAGAGAAAGGCACCACAAAAGCTTTTCTACCTGCTTTCTGGGCTGAGATGGGGATCAGCTGAATTTTGGACTCGGCTGCTGACAAAATGTTCCAAACATACCCCATGCACACCTCCACCGGGGAAGGTGCCAGAAACGAGTTCTGTTGGTAGTTTTTACACTACCCCGGTAGGCAGCTGAAAGGCACCACAAAACTTGTTCTACCTGCTTTCTGGGCTGAGATGGAGAATCGCTGAATTTTGGACTCGGCTGGTGAAAAAATGTTCCAAACACACCCCATGCACAACTCCACCGGGGAAGGTGCCAGAAACGAGTTCTGTTGGTAGTTTTTACACTACCCCGGTAGGCAGCTGAAAGGCACCACAAAACTTGTTCTACCTGCTTTCTGGGCTGAGATGAGGAACGGCTGAATTTTGGACTCGGCTGGTGACAAAATGTTCCAAACACACCCCATGCACAACTCCACCGGGGAAGGTGCCAGAAACGAGTTCTGTTGGTAGTTTTTACACTACCCCGGTAGGCAGCTGAAAGGCACCACAAAACTTGTTCTACCTGCTTTCTGGGCTGAGATGGGGAACAGCTGAATTTTGGACTCGGCTGGTGAAAAAATGTTCCAAACACACCCCATGCACAACTCCACCGGGGAAGGTGCCAGAAACGAGTTCTGTTGGTAGTTTTTACACTACCCCGGTAGGCAGCTGAAAGGCACCACAAAAGTTTTGCTACCTGCTTTCTGGGCTGAGATGGGGATCAGCTGAATTTTGGACTCGGCTGCTGACAAAATGTTCCAAACACACCCCATGCACAACTCCTCCGGGGAAGGTGCCAGAAACGAGTTCTCTTGGTAGTTTTTACACTACCCCGGTAGGCAAGAGAAAGGCACTACAAAACTTGTTCTACCTGCTTTCTGGGCTGAGATGGGGAATCGCTGAATTTTGGACTCGGCTGGTGACTAAATGTTCCAAACACACCCCATGCACACCTTCACTGGCAAAGGTGCCAGAAACGAGTTCTGTTGGTAGTTTTTACACTACCCTGGTAGGCAGCTGAAAGGCACCACAAAAGTTTTTCTACCTGCTTTCTGGTCTGAGATGGGGAACAGCTGAATTTTGGACTCGGCTGGTGAAAAAATGTTCCAAACACACCCCATGCACAACTCCACCGGGGAAGGTGCCAGAAACGAGTTCTGTTGGTAGTTTTTACACTACCCCGGTAGGCAGCTGAAAGGCACCACAAAACTTGTTCTACCTGCTTTCTGGGCTGAGATGGGGAATCGCTGAATTTTGGACTCGGCTGGTGACTAAATGTTCCAAACACACCCCATGCACACCTTCACTGGCAAAGGTGCCAGAAACGAGTTCTGTTGGTAGTTTTTACACTACCCTGGTAGGCAGCTGAAAGGCACCACAAAAGTTTTTCTACCTGCTTTCTGGTCTGAGATGGGGAACAGCTGAATTTTGGACTCGGCTGGTGAAAAAATGTTCCAAACACACCCCATGCACAACTCCACCGGGGAAGGTGCCAGAAACGAGTTCTGTTGGTAGTTTTTACACTACCCCGGTAGGCAGCTGAAAGGCACCACAAAACTTGTTCTACCTGCTTTCTGGGCTGAGATGGGGAATCGCTGAATTTTGGACTCGGCTGCTGACAAAATGTTCCAAACACACCCCATGCACACCTCCACCGGGGAAGGTGCCAGAAACGAGTTCTGTTGGTAGTTTTTACACTACCCCGGTAGGCAGCTGAAAGGCACCACAAAACTTGTTCTACCTGCTTTCTGGGCTGAGATGGGGAATCGCTGAATTTTAGACTCGGCTAGTGACAAAATGTTCCAAACACACCCCATGCACAACTCCACCGGGGAAGGTGCCAGAAACGAGTTCTGTTGGTAGTTTTTACAGTACCCCGGTAGGCAGCTGAAAGGCACCACAAAACTTGTTCTACCAGCTTTCTGGGCTGAGATGGGGAATCGCTGAATTTTGGACTCGGCTGCTGACAAAATGTTCCAAACACACCCCATGCACAACTCCACCGGGGAAGGTGCCAGAAACGAGTTCTTTTGGTAGTTTTTACACTACCCCGGTAGGCAGCTGAAAGGCACCACAAAAGTTTTTCTACCTGCTTTCTGGGCTGAGATGGGGAACGGCTGAATTTTGGACTCGGCTGGTGACAAATTGTTCAAAACACACCCCATGCACAACTCCACCGGGGAAGGGGCCAGAAACGAGTTCTTTTGGTAGTTTTTACACTACCCCGGTAGGCAGCTGAAAGGCACCACAAAACTTGTTGTACCTGCTTTCTGGGCTGAGATGGGGATCAGCTGAATTTTGGACTCGGCTGCTGACAAAATGTTCCAAACACACCCCATGCACAACTCCACAGGGGAAGGTGCCAGAAACGAGTTCTGTTGGTAGTTTTTACACTACCCCGGTAGGCAGCTGAAAGGCACCACAAAACTTGTTCTACCTGCTTTCTGGGCAGAGATGAGGAACGGCTGAATTTTGGACTCGGCTGGTGACAAAATGTTCCAAACACACCCCATGCACACCTCCACCGGGGAAGGTGCCAGAAACGAGTTCTGTTGGTAGTTTTTACACTACCCCGGTAGGCAGCTGAAAGGCACCACAAAACTTGTTCTACCTGCTTTCTGGGCTGAGATGGGGAACAGCTGAATTTTGGACTCGGCTGGTGAAAAAATGTTCCAAACACACCCCATGCACAACTCCACCGGGGAAGGTGCCAGAAACGAGTTCTGTTGGTAGTTTTTACACTACCCCGGTAGGCAGCTGAAAGGCACCACAAAAGTTTTGCTACCTGCTTTCTGGGCTGAGATGGGGAACAGCTGAGTTTTGGACTCGGCTGCTGACAAAATGTTCCAAACACACCCCATGCACAACTCCACCGGGGAAGGTGCCAGAAACGAGTTCTGTTGGTAGTTTTTACAGTACCCTGGTAGGCAAGAGAAAGGCACCACAAAACTTGTTCTACCTGCTTTCTGGGCTGAGAGGAGAATCACTGAATTTTGGACTCGGCTGGTGACAAAATGTTCCAAACACACCCCATGCACAGCTCCACCGGGGAAGGTGCCAGAAACGAGTTCTGTTGGTAGTTTTTACAGTACCCCGGTAGGCAGCTGAAAGGCACCACAAAACTTGTTCTACCTGCTTTCTGGGCTGAGATGGGGAACGGCTGAATTTTGGACTCGGCTGGTGACAAAATGTTCCAAACACACCCCATGCACAACTCCACCGGGGAAGGTGCGAGAAAGGAGTTCTGTTGGAAGTTTTTACAGTACCCTGGTAGGCAAGAGAAAGGCACTACAAAACTTGTTCTACCTGCTTTCTGGGCTGAGATGGAGAATCGCTGAATTTTGGACTCGGCTGCTGACAAAATGTTCCAAACACACCCCATGCACAACTCCTCCGGGGAAGGTGCCAGAAACGAGTTCTGTTGGTAGTTTTTACACTACCCCGGTAGGCAGCTGAAAGGCACCACAAAACTTGTTGTACCTGCTTTCTGGGCTGAGATGGGGAATCGTTGAATTTTGGACTCGGCTGGTGACAAAATGTTCCAAACACACCCCATGCACACCTTCACTGGCAAAGGTGCCAGAAACGAGTTCTGTTGGTAGTTTTTACACTACCCCGGTAGGCAGCTGAAAGGCACCACAAAAGTTTTTCTACCTGCTTTCTGGTCTGAGATGGGGAACAGCTGAATTTTGGACTCGGCTGGTGAAAAAATGTTCCAAACACACCCCATGCACAACTCCACCGGGGAAGGTGCCAGAAACGAGTTCTGTTGGTAGTTTTTACACTACCCCGGTAGGCAGCTGAAAGGCACCACAAAACTTGTTCTACCTGCTTTCTGGGCTGAGATGGGGAATCGCTGAATTTTGGACTCGGCTGGTGACAAAATGTTCCAAACACACCCCATGCACAACTCCACCGGGGAAGGTGCCAGAAACGAGTTCTGTTGGTAGTTTTTACAGTACCCCGGTAGGCAGCTGAAAGGCACCACAAAACTTGTTCTACCAGCTTTCTGGGCTGAGATGGGGAATCGCTGAATTTTGGACTCGGCTGCTGACAAAATGTTCCAAACACACCCCATGCACAACTCCACCGGGGAAGGTGCCAGAAACGAGTTCTGTTGGTAGTTTTTACACTACCCCGGTAGGCAGCTGAAAGGCACCACAAAAGTTTTTCTACCTGATTTCTGGGCTGAGATGGGGATCAGCTGAATTTTGGACTGGGCTGCTGACAAAATGTTCCAAACACACCCCATGCACAACTCCACCGGGGAAGGTGCCAGAAACGAGTTCTGTTGGTAGTTTTTACAGTACCCCGGTAGGCAGCTGAAAGGCACCACAAAACTTGTTCTACCTGCTTTCTGGGCTGAGATGGAGAATCGCTGAATTTTGGACTCGGCTGGTGACAAAATGTTCCAAACACACCGCATGTACAGCTCCACCGGGGAAGGTGCCAGAAAAGAGTTCTGTTGGTAGTTTTTACAGTACCCCGGTAGGCAGCTGAAAGGCACCACAAAACTTGTTCTACCTGCTTTCTGGGCTGAGATGGGGAATCGCTGAATTTTGGACTCGGCTGCTGACAAAATGTTCCAAACACACCCCATGCACAACTCCTCCGGGGAAGGTGCCAGAAACGAGTTCTGTTGGTAGTTTTTACACTACCCCGGTAGGCAAGAGAAAGGCACTACAAAACTTGTTGTACCTGCTTTCTGGGCTGAGATGGAGAATAGCTGAATTTTGGACTCGGCTGGTGACAAATTGTTCAAAACACACCCCATGCACAACTCCACCGGGGAAGGGGCCAGAAACAAGTTCTTTTGGTAGTTTTTACACTACCCCGGTAGGCAGCTGAAAGGCACCACAAAACTTGTTGTACCTGCTTTCTGGGCTGAGATGGGGATCAGCTGAATTTTGGACTCGGCTGGTGACAAAATGTTCCAAACACACCCCATGCACAACTCCACAGGGGAAGGTGCCAGAAACGAGTTCTGTTGGTAGTTTTTACACTACCCCGGTAGGCAGCTGAAAGGCACCACAAAACTTGTTGTACCTGCTTTCTGGGCAGAGATGGGGAACGGCTGAATTTTGGACTCGGCTGGTGACAAAATGTTCCAAACACACCCCATGCACAACTCCACCGGGGAAGGTGCCAGAAACGAGTTCTGTTGGTAGTTTTTACACTACCCCGGTAGGCAGCTGAAAGGCACCACAAAAGTTGTTCTACCTGCTTTCTGGGCTGAGATGGGGAATAGCTGAATTTTGGACTCGGCTTGTAACAAAATGTTCCAAACACACCCCATGCACAGCTCCACCGGCAAAGGTGCCAGAAACGAGTTCTGTTGGTAGTTTTTACACTACCCCGGTAGGCAGCTGAAAGGCACCACAAACCTTGTTCTACCTGCTTTCTGGGCTGAGATGGGGAACAGCTGAATTTTGGACTCGGCTGCTGACAAAATGTTCCAAACACACCCCATGCACAGCTCCACCGGCAAAGGTGCCAGAAACGAGTTCTGTTGGTAGTTTTTACAGTACCCCGGTAGGCAGCTGAAAGGCACCACAAAACTTGTTGTACCTGCTTTCTGGGCAGAGATGGGGAACGGCTGAATTTTGGACTCGGCTGGTGACAAAATGTTCCAAACACACCCCATGCACACCTCCACCGGGGAAGTTGCCAGAAACGAGTTCTGTTGGTAGTTTTTACACTACCCCGGTAGGCAGCTGAAAGGCACCACAAAAGTTTTGCTACCTGCTTTCTGGGCTGAGATGGGGAACAGCTGAGTTTTGGACTCGGCTGGTGACAAAATGTTCCAAACACACCCCATGCACAGCTCCACCGCCAAAGGTGCCAGAAACGAGTTCTGTTGGTAGTTTTTACACTACCCCGGTAGGCAGCTGAAAGGCACCACAAAACTTGTTCTACCTGCTTTCTGGGCTGAGATGGGGAACAGCTGAATTTTGGACTCGGCTGGTGAAAAAATGTTCCAAACACACCCCATGCACAACTCCACCGGGGAAGGTGCCAGAAACGAGTTCTGTTGGTAGTTTTTACACTACCCCGGTAGGCAGCTGAAAGGCACCACAAAAGTTTTGCTACCTGCTTTCTGGGCTGAGATGGGGAACAGCTGAGTTTTGGACTCGGCTGCTGACAAAATGTTCCAAACACACCCCATGCACAACTCCACCGGGGAAGGTGCCAGAAACGAGTTCTGTTGGTAGTTTTTACAGTACCCTGGTAGGCAAGAGAAAGGCACCACAAAACTTGTTCTACCTGCTTTCTGGGCTGAGAGGAGAATCACTGAATTTTGGACTCGGCTGGTGACAAAATGTTCCAAACACACCCCATGCACAGCTCCACCGGGGAAGGTGCCAGAAACGAGTTCTGTTGGTAGTTTTTACAGTACCCCGGTAGGCAGCTGAAAGGCACCACAAAACTTGTTCTACCTGCTTTCTGGGCTGAGATGGGGAATCGCTGAATTTTGGACTCGGCTGGTGACAAAATGTTCCAAACACACCCCATGCACAACTCCACCGGGGAAGGTGCGAGAAAGGAGTTCTGTTGGAAGTTTTTACAGTACCCTGGTAGGCAAGAGAAAGGCACCACAAAACTTGTTCTACCTGCTTTCTGGGCTGAGATGGAGAATCGCTGAATTTTGGACTCGGCTGCTGACAAAATGTTCCAAACACACCCCATGCACAACTCCTCCGGGGAAGGTGCCAGAAACGAGTTCTGTTGGTAGTTTTTACACTACCCCGGTAGGCAAGAGAAAGGCACCACAAAACTTGTTGTACCTGCTTTCTGGGCTGAGATGGGGAATCGTTGAATTTTGGACTCGGCTGGTGACAAAATGTTCCAAACACACCCCATGCACACCTTCACTGGCAAAGGTGCCAGAAACGAGTTCTGTTGGTAGTTTTTACACTACCCCGGTAGGCAGCTGAAAGGCACCACAAAAGTTTTTCTACCTGCTTTCTGGTCTGAGATGGGGAACAGCTGAATTTTGGACTCGGCTGGTGAAAAAATGTTCCAAACACACCCCATGCACAACTCCACCGGGGAAGGTGCCAGAAACGAGTTCTGTTGGTAGTTTTTACACTACCCCGGTAGGCAGCTGAAAGGCACCACAAAACTTGTTCTACCTGCTTTCTGGGCTGAGATGGGGAATCGCTGAATTTTGGACTCGGCTGGTGACAAAATGTTCCAAACACACCCCATGCACAACTCCACCGGGGAAGGTGCCAGAAACGAGTTCTGTTGGTAGTTTTTACAGTACCCCGGTAGGCAGCTGAAAGGCACCACAAAACTTGTTCTACCAGCTTTCTGGGCTGAGATGGGGAATCGCTGAATTTTGGACTCGGCTGCTGACAAAATGTTCCAAACACACCCCATGCACAACTCCACCGGGGAAGGTGCCAGAAACGAGTTCTGTTGGTAGTTTTTACACTACCCCGGTAGGCAGCTGAAAGGCACCACAAAAGTTTTTCTACCTGATTTCTGGGCTGAGATGGGGATCAGCTGAATTTTGGACTGGGCTGCTGACAAAATGTTCCAAACACACCCCATGCACAACTCCACCGGGGAAGGTGCCAGAAACGAGTTCTGTTGGTAGTTTTTACAGTACCCCGGTAGGCAGCTGAAAGGCACCACAAAACTTGTTGTACCTGCTTTCTGGGCTGAGATGGAGAATCGCTGAATTTTGGACTCGGCTGGTGACAAAATGTTCCAAACACACCGCATGCACAGCTCCACCGGGGAAGGTGCCAGAAAAGAGTTCTGTTGGTAGTTTTTACAGTACCCCGGTAGGCAGCTGAAAGGCACCACAAAACTTGTTCTACCTGCTTTCTGGGCTGAGATGGGGAATCGCTGAATTTTGGACTCGGCTGCTGACAAAATGTTCCAAACACACCCCATGCACAACTCCTCCGGGGAAGGTGCCAGAAACGAGTTCTGTTGGTAGTTTTTACACTACCCCGGTAGGCAAGAGAAAGGCACTACAAAACTTGTTGTACCTGCTTTCTGGGCTGAGATGGAGAATAGCTGAATTTTGGACTCGGCTGGTGACAAATTGTTCAAAACACACCCCATGCACACCTCCACCGGGGAAGGGGCCAGAAACAAGTTCTTTTGGTAGTTTTTACACTACCCCGGTAGGCAGCTGAAAGGCACCACAAAACTTGTTGTACCTGCTTTCTGGGCTGAGATGGGGATCAGCTGAATTTTGGACTCGGCTGGTGACAAAATGTTCCAAACACACCCCATGCACAACTCCACAGGGGAAGGTGCCAGAAACGAGTTCTGTTGGTAGTTTTTACACTACCCCGGTAGGCAGCTGAAAGGCACCACAAAACTTGTTGTACCTGCTTTCTGGGCAGAGATGGGGAACGGCTGAATTTTGGACTCGGCTGGTGACAAAATGTTCCAAACACACCCCATGCACAACTCCACCGGGGAAGGTGCCAGAAACGAGTTCTGTTGGTAGTTTTTACACTACCCCGGTAGGCAGCTGAAAGGCACCACAAAAGTTGTTCTACCTGCTTTCTGGGCTGAGATGGGGAATAGCTGAATTTTGGACTCGGCTTGTAACAAAATGTTCCAAACACACCCCATGCACAGCTCCACCGGCAAAGGTGCCAGAAACGAGTTCTGTTGGTAGTTTTTACACTACCCCGGTAGGCAGCTGAAAGGCACCACAAACCTTGTTCTACCTGCTTTCTGGGCTGAGATGGGGAACAGCTGAATTTTGGACTCGGCTGCTGACAAAATGTTCCAAACACACCCCATGCACAGCTCCACCGGCAAAGGTGCCAGAAACGAGTTCTGTTGGTAGTTTTTACAGTACCCCGGTAGGCAGCTGAAAGGCACCACAAAACTTGTTGTACCTGCTTTCTGGGCAGAGATGGGGAACGGCTGAATTTTGGACTCGGCTGGTGACAAAATGTTCCAAACACACCCCATGCACACCTCCACCGGGGAAGTTGCCAGAAACGAGTTCTGTTGGTAGTTTTTACACTACCCCGGTAGGCAGCTGAAAGGCACCACAAAAGTTTTGCTACCTGCTTTCTGGGCTGAGATGGGGAACAGCTGAGTTTTGGACTCGGCTGGTGACAAAATGTTCCAAACACACCCCATGCACAGCTCCACCGCCAAAGGTGCCAGAAACGAGTTCTGTTGGTAGTTTTTACACTACCCCGGTAGGCAGCTGAAAGGCACCACAAAAGTTGTTCTACCTGCTTTCTGGGCTGAGATGGGGAACAGCTGAATTTTGGACTCGGCTGGTGAAAAAATGTTCCAAACACACCCCATGCACAACTCCACCGGGGAAGGTGCCAGAAACGAGTTCTGTTGGTAGTTTTTACACTACCCCGGTAGGCAGCTGAAAGGCACCACAAAAGTTTTGCTACCTGCTTTCTGGGCTGAGATGGGGAACAGCTGAGTTTTGGACTCGGCTGCTGACAAAATGTTCCAAACACACCCCATGCACAACTCCACCGGGGAAGGTGCCAGAAACGAGTTCTGTTGGTAGTTTTTACAGTACCCTGGTAGGCAAGAGAAAGGCACCACAAAACTTGTTCTACCTGCTTTCTGGGCTGAGAGGAGAATCACTGAATTTTGGACTCGGCTGGTGAAAAAATGTTCCAAACACACCCCATGCACAGCTCCACCGGGGAAGGTGCCAGAAACGAGTTCTGTTGGTAGTTTTTACAGTACCCCGGTAGGCAGCTGAAAGGCACCACAAAACTTGTTCTACCTGCTTTCTGGGCTGAGATGGGGAACAGCTGAATTTTGGACTCGGCTGGTGACAAAATGTTCCAAACACACCCCATGCACAACTCCACCGGGGAAGGTGCGAGAAAGGAGTTCTGTTGGAAGTTTTTACAGTACCCTGGTAGGCAAGAGAAAGGCACCACAAAACTTGTTGTACCTGCTTTCTGGGCTGAGATGGAGAATCGCTGAATTTTGGACTCGGCTGCTGACAAAATGTTCCAAACACACCCCATGCACAACTCCACAGGGGAAGGTGCCAGAAACGAGTTCTGTTGGTAGTTTTTACACTACCCCGGTAGGCAAGAGAAAGGCACTACAAAACTTGTTCTACCTGCTTTCTGGGCTGAGATGGGGAATCGCTGAATTTTGGACTCGGCTGGTGACAAAATGTTCCAAACACACCCCATGCACACCTTCACTGGCAAAGGTGCCAGAAACGAGTTCTGTTGGTAGTTTTTACACTACCCCGGTAGGCAGCTGAAAGGCACCACAAAACTTGTTCTACCTGCTTTCTGGGCTGAGATGGGGAATCGCTGAATTTTGGACTCGGCTGGTGACAAAATGTTCCAAACACACCCCATGCACAACTCCACCGGGGAAGGTGCCAGAAACGAGTTCTGTTGGTAGTTTTTACAGTACCCCGGTAGGCAGCTGAAAGGCACCACAAAACTTGTTCTACCAGCTTTCTGGGCTGAGATGGGGAATCGCTGAATTTTGGACTCGGCTGCTGACAAAATGTTCCAAACACACCCCATGCACAACTCCACCGGGGAAGGTGCCAGAAACGAGTTCTGTTGGTAGTTTTTACACTACCCCGGTAGGCAGCTGAAAGGCACCACAAAACTTGTTCTACCTGCTTTCTGGGCTGAGATGGGGATCAGCTGAATTTTGGACTGGGCTGCTGACAAAATGTTCCAAACACACCCCATGCACAACTCCACCGGGGAAGGTGCCAGAAACGAGTTCTGTTGGTAGTTTTTACAGTACCCCGGTAGGCAGCTGAAAGGCACCACAAAACTTGTTCTACCTGCTTTCTGGGCTGAGATGGAGAATCGCTGAATTTTGGACTCGGCTGGTGACAAAATGTTCCAAACACACCCCATGCACAGCTCCACCGGGGAAGGTGCCAGAAAAGAGTTCTGTTGGTAGTTTTTACAGTACCCTGGTAGGCAAGAGAAAGGCACCACAAAACTTGTTCTACCTGCTTTCTGGGCTGAGATGGGGAATCGCTGAATTTTGGACTCGGCTGCTGACAAAATGTTCCAAACACACCCCATGCACAACTCCTCCGGGGAAGGTGCCAGAAACGAGTTCTGTTGGTAGTTTTTACACTACCCCGGTAGGGAAGAGAAAGGCACTACAAAACTTGTTGTACCTGCTTTCTGGGCTGAGATGGAGAATAGCTGAATTTTGGAGTCGGCTGGTGACAAATTGTTCAAAACACACCCCATGCACAACTCCACCGGGGAAGGGGCCAGAAACAAGTTCTTTTGGTAGTTTTTACACTACCCCGGTAGGCAGCTGAAAGGCACCACAAAACTTGTTGTACCTGCTTTCTGGGCTGAGATGGGGAACGGCTGAATTTTGGACTCGGCTGGTGACAAAATGTTCCAAACACACCCCATGCACAACTCCACCGGGGAAGGTGCCAGAAACGAGTTCTGTTGGTAGTTTTTACACTACCCCGGTAGGCAGCTGAAAGGCACCACAAAAGTTGTTCTACCTGCTTTCTGGGCTGAGATGGGGAATAGCTGAATTTTCGACTCGGCTTGTAACAAAATGTTCCAAACACACCCCATGCACAGCTCCACCGGCAAAGGTGCCAGAAACGAGTTCTGTTGGTAGTTTTTACACTACCCCGGTAGGCAGCTGAAAGGCACCACAAACCTTGTTCTACCTGCTTTCTGGGCTGAGATGGGGAACAGCTGAATTTTGGACTCGGCTGCTGACAAAATGTTCCAAACACACCCCATGCACAGCTCCACCGGCAAAGGTGCCAGAAACGAGTTCTGTTGGTAGTTTTTACAGTACCCCGGTAGGCAGCTGAAAGGCACCACAAAACTTGTTCTACCTGCTTTCTGGGCTTAGATGGGGAACAGCTGAATTTTGGACTCGGCTGCTGACAAAATGTTCCAAACACACCCCATGCACAACTCCTCCGGGGAAGGTGCCAGAAACGAGTTCTGTTGGTAGTTTTTACACTACCCCGGTAGGCAGCTGAAAGGCACCACAAAACTTGTTGTACCTGCTTTCTGGGCAGAGATGGGGAACGGCTGAATTTTGGACTCGGCTGGTGACAAAATGTTCCAAACACACCCCATGCACACCTCCACCGGGGAAGTTGCCAGAAACGAGTTCTGTTGGTAGTTTTTACACTACCCCGGTAGGCAGCTGAAAGGCACCACAAAAGTTTTGCTACCTGCTTTCTGGGCTGAGATGGGGAATCGCTGAATTTTGGACTCGGCTGGTGACAAAATGTTCCAAACACACCCCATGCACAACTCCACCGGGGAAGGTGCCAGAAACGAGTTCTGTTGGTAGTTTTTACACTACCCCGGTAGGCAGCTGAAAGGCACCACAAAACTTGTTCTACCTGCTTTCTGGGCTGAGATGGGGAACGGCTGAATTTTGGACTCGGCTGGTAACAAAATGTTCCAAACACACACCATGCACACCTCCACCGGGGAAGGTGCCAGAAACGAGTTCTGTTGGTAGTTTTTACACTACCCCGGTAGGCAGCTGAAAGGCACCACAAAAGTTTTGCTACCTGCTTTCTGGGCTGAGATGGGGAATCGCTGAATTTTGGACTCGGCTGCTGACAAAATGTTCCAAACACACCCCATGCACAACTCCACCGGGGAAGGTGCCAGAAACGAGTTCTGTTGGTAGTTTTTACAGTACCCTGGTAGGCAAGAGAAAGGCACCACAAAACTTGTTCTACCTGCTTTCTGGGCTGAGAGGAGAATCACTGAATTTTGGACTCGGCTGGTGAAAAAATGTTCCAAACACACCCCATGCACAGCTCCACCGGGGAAGGTGCCAGAAACGAGTTCTGTTGGTAGTTTTTACACTACCCCGGTAGGCAGCTGAAAGGCACCACAAAACTTGTTCTACCTGCTTTCTGGGCTGAGATGGGGAACAGCTGAATTTTGGACTCGGCTGCTGACAAAATGTTCCAAACACACCCCATGCACAACTCCACCGGGGAAGGTGCGAGAAAGGAGTTCTGTTGGAAGTTTTTACAGTACCCTGGTAGGCAAGAGAAAGGCACCACAAAACTTGTTCTACCTGCTTTCTGGGCTGAGATGGAGAATCGCTGAATTTTGGACTCGGCTGCTGACAAAATGTTCCAAACACACCCCATGCACAACTCCACCGGGAAAGGTGCCAGAAACGAGTTCTGTTGGTAGTTTTTACACTACCCCGGTAGGCAGCTGAAAGGCACCACAAAACTTGTTGTACCTGCTTTCTGGGCTGAGATGGGGAACGGCTGAATTTTGGACTCGGCTGGTGACAAAATGTTCCAAACACACCCCATGCACAGCTCCACCGGGGAAGGTGCCAGAAACGAGTTCTGTTGGTAGTTTTTACACTACCCCGGTAGGCAGCTGAAAGGCACCACAAAAGTTTTTCTACCTGCTTTATGGGCTTAGATGGGGAATCGCTGAATTTTGGACTCGGCTGGTAACAAAATGTTCCAAACACACCCCATGCACAGCTCCACCGGGGAAGGTGCCAGAAACGAGTTCTGTTGGTAGTTTTTACACTACCCCGGTAGGCAGCTGAAAGGCACCACAAAACTTGTTGTACCTGCTTTCTGGGCTGAGATGGGGAACAGCTGAGTTTTGGACTGGGCTGGTGACAAAATGTTCCAAACACACCCCATGCACAACTCCACCGGGGAAGGTGCCAGAAACGAGTTCTGTTGGTAGTTTTTACAGTACCCCGGTAGGCAGCTGAAAGGCACCACAAAACTTGTTGTACCTGCTTTCTGGGCAGAGATGGGGAACGGCTGAATTTTGGACTCGGCTGGTGACAAAATGTTCCAAACACACCCCATGCACAACTCCACCGGGGAAGGTGCCAGAAACGAGTTCTGTTGGTAGTTTTTACAGTACCCCGGTAGGCAGCTGAAAGGCACCACAAAACTTGTTCTACCTGCTTTCTGGGCTGAGATGGAGAATCGCTGAATTTTGGACTCGGCTGGTGAAAAAATGTTCCAAACACACCCCATGCACAACTCCACCGGGGAAGGTGCCAGAAACGAGTTCTGTTGGTAGTTTTTACAGTACCCTGGTAGGCAAGAGAAAGGCACCACAAAACTTGTTCTACCTGCTTTCTGGGCTGAGAGGAGAATCGCTGAATTTTGGACTCGGCTGGTGAAAAAATGTTCCAAACACACCCCATGCACAGCTCCACCGGGGAAGGTGCCAGAAACGAGTTCTGTTGGTAGTTTTTACACTACCCCGGTAGGCAGCTGAAAGGCACCACAAAACTTGTTCTACCTGCTTTCTGGGCTGAGATGGGGAACGGCTGAATTTTGGACTCGGCTGCTGACAAAATGTTCCAAACACACCCCATGCACAACTCCACCGGGGAAGGTGCCAGAAACGAGTTCTGTTGGTAGTTTTTACACTACCCCGGTAGGCAGCTGAAAGGCACCACAAAACTTGTTCTACCTGCTTTCTGGGCTGAGATGGAGAATCGCTGAATTTTGGACTCGGCTGGTAACAAAATGTTCCAAACACACCCCATGCACAACTCCACCGGGAAAGGTGCCAGAAACGAGTTCTGTTGGTAGTTTTTACACTACCCCGGTAGGCAGCTGAAAGGCACCACAAAACTTGTTCTACCTGCTTTCTGGGCTGAGATGGGGAATCGCTGAATTTTGGACTCGGCTGCTGACAAAATGTTCCAAACACACCCCATGCACAACTCCACCGGGGAAGGTGCCAGAAACGAGTTCTGTTGGTAGTTTTTACAGTACCCCGGTAGGCAGCTGAAAGGCACCACAAAACTTGTTCTACCTGCTTTCTGGGCTGAGATGGGGGAACGGCTGAATTTGGACTCGGCTGGTAACAAAATGTTCCAAACACACCCCATGCACACCTTCACTGGCAAAGGTGCCAGAAACGAGTTCTGTTGGTAGTTTTTACACTACCCCGGTAGGCAGCTGAAAGGCACCACAAAACTTGTTCTACCTGCTTTCTGGGCTGAGATGGGGAACAGCTGAATTTTGGACTCGGCTGGTGAAAAAATGTTCCAAACACACCCCATGCACAACTCCACCGGGGAAGGTGCCAGAAACGAGTTCTGTTGGTAGTTTTTACAGTACCCCGGTAGGCAGCTGAAAGGCACCACAAAACTTGTTCTACCTGCTTTCTGGGCTGAGATGGGGAATCGCTGAATTTTGGACTCGGCTGCTGACAAAATGTTCCAAACACACCCCATGCACAACTCCACCGGGGAAGGTGCCAGAAACGAGTTCTGTTGGTAGTTTTTACACTACCCCGGTAGGCAGCTGAAAGGCACCACAAAACTTGTTCTACCTGCTTTCTGGGCTGAGATGGGGAATCGCTGAATTTTGGACTCGGCTGCTGACAAAATGTTCCAAACACACCCCATGCACAACTCCACCGGGGAAGGTGCCAGAAACGAGTTCTGTTGGTAGTTTTTACAGTACCCCGGTAGGCAGCTGAAAGGCACCACAAAACTTGTTCTACCTGCTTTCTGGGCTGAGATGGAGAATCGCTGAATTTTGGACTCGGCTGGTGAAAAAATGTTCCAAACACACCCCATGCACAACTCCACCGGGGAAGGTGCCAGAAACGAGTTCTGTTGGTAGTTTTTACAGTACCCTGGTAGGCAAGAGAAAGGCACCACAAAACTTGTTCTACCTGCTTTCTGGGCTGAGAGGAGAATCGCTGAATTTTGGACTCGGCTGGTGAAAAAATGTTCCAAACACACCCCATGCACAGCTCCACCGGGGAAGGTGCCAGAAACGAGTTCTGTTGGTAGTTTTTACAGTACCCCGGTAGGCAGCTGAAAGGCACCACAAAACTTGTTCTACCTGCTTTCTGGGCTGAGATGGGGAACGGCTGAATTTTGGACTCGGCTGCTGACAAAATGTTCCAAACACACCCCATGCACAACTCCACCGGGGAAGGTGCCAGAAACGAGTTCTGTTGGTAGTTTTTACACTACCCCGGTAGGCAGCTGAAAGGCACCACAAAACTTGTTCTACCTGCTTTCTGGGCTGAGATGGAGAATCGCTGAATTTTGGACTCGGCTGGTAACAAAATGTTCCAAACACACCCCATGCACAACTCCACCGGGAAAGGTGCCAGAAACGAGTTCTGTTGGTAGTTTTTTACACTACCCCGGTAGGCAGCTGAAAGGCACCACAAAACTTGTTCTACCTGCTTTCTGGGCTGAGATGGGGAATCGCTGAATTTTGGACTCGGCTGCTGACAAAATGTTCCAAACACACCCCATGCACAACTCCACCGGGGAAGGTGCCAGAAACGAGTTCTGTTGGTAGTTTTTACAGTACCCCGGTAGGCAGCTGAAAGGCACCACAAAACTTGTTCTACCTGCTTTCTGGGCTGAGATGGGGAACGGCTGAATTTTGGACTCGGCTGGTAACAAAATGTTCCAAACACACCCCATGCACACCTTCACTGGCAAAGGTGCCAGAAACGAGTTCTGTTGGTAGTTTTTACACTACCCCGGTAGGCAGCTGAAAGGCACCACAAACCTTGTTCTACCTGCTTTCTGGGCTGAGATGGGGAACAGCTGAATTTTGGACTCGGCTGGTGAAAAAATGTTCCAAACACACCCCATGCACAACTCCACCGGGGAAGGTGCCAGAAACGAGTTCTGTTGGTAGTTTTTACAGTACCCCGGTAGGCAGCTGAAAGGCACCACAAAACTTGTTCTACCTGCTTTCTGGGCTGAGATGGGGAATCGCTGAATTTTGGACTCGGCTGGTGACAAAATGTTCCAAACACACCCCATGCACAACTCCACCGGGGAAGGTGCCAGAAACGAGTTCTGTTGGTAGTTTTTACAGTACCCTGGTAGGCAAGAGAAAGGCACCACAAAACTTGTTCTACCTGCTTTCTGGGCTGAGATGGGGATCAGCTGAATTTTGGACTGGGCTGGTGACAAAATGTTCCAAACACACCCCATGCACAACTCCACCGGGGAAGGTGCCAGAAACGAGTTCTGTTGGTAGTTTTTACAGTACCCCGGTAGGCAGCTGAAAGGCACCACAAAACTTGTTCTACCTGCTTTCTGGGCTGAGATGGAGAATCGCTGAATTTTGGACTCGGCTGGTGACAAAATGTTCCAAACACACCCCATGCACAACTCCACAGGGGAAGGTGCCAGAAACGAGTTCTGTTGGTAGTTTTTACACTACCCCGGTAGGCAGCTGAAAGGCACCACAAAACTTGTTCTACCTGCTTTCTGGGCTGAGATGGGGAATCGCTGAATTTTGGACTCGGCTGCTGACAAAATGTTCCAAACACACCCCATGCACAACTCCTCCGGGGAAGGTGCCAGAAACGAGTTCTGTTGGTAGTTTTTACACTACCCCGGTAGGCAAGAGAAAGGCACTACAAAACTTGTTGTACCTGCTTTCTGGGCTGAGATGGAGAATAGCTGAATTTTGGACTCGGCTGGTGACAAATTGTTCAAAACACACCCCATGCACAACTCCACCGGGGAAGGGGCCAGAAACAAGTTCTTTTGGTAGTTTTTACACTACCCCGGTAGGCAGCTGAAAGGCACCACAAAACTTGTTGTACCTGCTTTCTGGGCTGAGATGGGGATCAGCTGAATTTTGGACTCGGCTGGTGACAAAATGTTCCAAACACACCCCATGCACAACTCCACAGGGGAAGGTGCCAGAAACGAGTTCTGTTGGTAGTTTTTACACTACCCCGGTAGGCAGCTGAAAGGCACCACAAAACTTGTTGTACCTGCTTTCTGGGCAGAGATGGGGAACGGCTGAATTTTGGACTCGGCTGGTGACAAAATGTTCCAAACACACCCCATGCACAACTCCACCGGGGAAGGTGCCAGAAACGAGTTCTGTTGGTAGTTTTTACACTACCCCGGTAGGCAGCTGAAAGGCACCACAAAAGTTGTTCTACCTGCTTTCTGGGCTGAGATGGGGAATCGCTGAATTTTGGACTCGGCTGGTGACAAAATGTTCCAAACACACCCCATGCACAGCTCCACCGGGGAAGGTGCCAGAAACGAGTTCTGTTGGTAGTTTTTACACTACCCCGGTAGGCAGCTGAAAGGC
Organism: Falco biarmicus; assembly: GCF_023638135.1. NCBI lineage: Eukaryota > Metazoa > Chordata > Aves > Falconiformes > Falconidae > Falco > Falco biarmicus. The sequence goes on from NW_026611827.1 coordinate 100,758, forward strand.
ACCACAAACCTTGTTCTACCTGCTTTCTGGGCTGAGATGGGGAACAGCTGAATTTTGGACTCGGCTGCTGACAAAATGTTCCAAACACACCCCATGCACAACTCCACCGGCAAAGGTGCCAGAAACGAGTTCTGTTGGTAGTTTTTACAGTACCCCGGTAGGCAGCTGAAAGGCACCACAAAAACTTGTTCTACCTGCTTTCTGGGCTTAGATGGGGAACAGCTGAATTTTGGACTCGGCTGCTGACAAAATGTTCCAAACACACCCCATGCACAACTCTACCGGGGAAGGTGCCAGAAACGAGTTCTGTTGGTAGTTTTTACACTACCCCGGTAGGCAGCTGAAAGGCACCACAAAACTTGTTGTACCTGCTTTCTGGGCAGAGATGGGGAACGGCTGAATTTTGGACTCGGCTGGTGACAAAATGTTCCAAACACACCCCATGCACACCTCCACCGGGGAAGTTGCCAGAAACGAGTTCTGTTGGTAGTTTTTACACTACCCCGGTAGGCAGCTGAAAGGCACCACAAAAGTTTTGCTACCTGCTTTCTGGGCTGAGATGGGGAATCGCTGAATTTTGGACTCGGCTGGTGACAAAATGTTCCAAACACACCCCATGCACAACTCCACCGGGGAAGGTGCCAGAAACGAGTTCTGTTGGTAGTTTTTACAGTACCCCGGTAGGCAGCTGAAAGGCACCACAAAACTTGTTCTACCTGCTTTCTGGGCTGAGATGGGGAACGGCTGAATTTTGGACTCGGCTGGTAACAAAATGTTCCAAACACACCCCATGCACACCTCCACCGGAGAAGGTGCCAGAAACGAGTTCTGTTGGTAGTTTTTACACTACCCCGGTAGGCAGCTGAAAGGCACCACAAAAGTTTTGCTACCTGCTTTCTGGGCTGAGATGGGGAATCGCTGAATTTTGGACTCGGCTGCTGACAAAATGTTCCAAACACACCCCATGCACAACTCCACCGGGGAAGGTGCCAGAAACGAGTTCTGTTGGTAGTTTTTACAGTACCCTGGTAGGCAAGAGAAAGGCACCACAAAACTTGTTCTACCTGCTTTCTGGGCTGAGAGGAGAATCACTGAATTTTGGACTCGGCTGGTGAAAAAATGTTCCAAACACACCCCATGCACAGCTCCACCGGGGAAGGTGCCAGAAACGAGTTCTGTTGGTAGTTTTTACACTACCCCGGTAGGCAGCTGAAAGGCACCACAAAACTTGTTCTACCTGCTTTCTGGGCTGAGATGGGGAACGGCTGAATTTTGGACTCGGCTGGTGACAAAATGTTCCAAACACACCCCATGCACAACTCCACCGGGGAAGGTGCGAGAAAGGAGTTCTGTTGGAAGTTTTTACAGTACCCTGGTAGGCAAGAGAAAGGCACCACAAAACTTGTTCTACCTGCTTTCTGGGCTGAGATGGAGAATCGCTGAATTTTGGACTCGGCTGCTGACAAAATGTTCCAAACACACCCCATGCACAACTCCAACGGGAAAGGTGCCAGAAACGAGTTCTGTTGGTAGTTTTTACACTACCCCGGTAGGCAGCTGAAAGGCACCACAAAACTTGTTGTACCTGCTTTCTGGGCTGAGATGGGGAACGGCTGAATTTTGGACTCGGCTGGTGACAAAATGTTCCAAACACACCCCATGCACAGCTCCACCGGGGAAGGTGCCAGAAACGAGTTCTGTTGGTACTTTTTACACTACCCCGGTAGGCAGCTGAAAGGCACCACAAAAGTTTTTCTACCTGCTTTATGGGCTTAGATGGGGAATCGCTGAATTTTGGACTCGGCTGGTAAGAAAATGTTCCAAACACACCCCATGCACAGCTCCACCGGGGAAGGTGCCAGAAACGAGTTCTGTTGGTAGTTTTTACACTACCCCGGTAGGCAGCTGAAAGGCACCACAAAACTTGTTGTACCTGCTTTCTGGGCTGAGATGGGGAACAGCTGAGTTTTGGACTGGGCTGGTGACAAAATGTTCCAAACACACCCCATGCACAACTCCACCGGGGAAGGTGCCAGAAACGAGTTCTGTTGGTAGTTTTTACAGTACCCCGGTAGGCAGCTGAAAGGCACCACAAAACTTGTTGTACCTGCTTTCTGGGCAGAGATGGGGAACGGCTGAATTTTGGACTCGGCTGGTAACAAAATGTTCCAAACACACCCCATGCACAACTCCACCGGGGAAGGTGCCAGAAACGAGTTCTGTTGGTAGTTTTTACAGTACCCCGGTAGGCAGCTGAAAGGCACCACAAAACTTGTTCTACCTGCTTTCTGGGCTGAGATGGGGAACGGCTGAATTTTGGACTCGGCTGGTAACAAAATGTTCCAAACACACCCCATGCACAACTCCACCGGGGAAGGTGCCAGAAACGAGTTCTGTTGGTAGTTTTTACAGTACCCTGGTAGGCAAGAGAAAGGCACCACAAAACTTGTTCTACCTGCTTTCTGGGCTGAGAGGAGAATCGCTGAATTTTGGACTCGGCTGGTGAAAAAATGTTCCAAACACACCCCATGCACAGCTCCACCGGGGAAGGTGCCAGAAACGAGTTCTGTTGGTAGTTTTTACACTACCCCGGTAGGCAGCTGAAAGGCACCACAAAACTTGTTCTACCTGCTTTCTGGGCTGAGATGGGGAACGGCTGAATTTTGGACTCGGCTGCTGACAAAATGTTCCAAACACACCCCATGCACAACTCCACCGGGGAAGGTGCCAGAAACGAGTTCTGTTGGTAGTTTTTACACTACCCCGGTAGGCAGCTGAAAGGCACCACAAAACTTGTTCTACCTGCTTTCTGGGCTGAGATGGAGAATCGCTGAATTTTGGACTCGGCTGGTAACAAAATGTTCCAAACACACCCCATGCACAACTCCACCGGGGAAAGGTGCCAGAAACGAGTTCTGTTGGTAGTTTTTACACTACCCCGGTAGGCAGCTGAAAGGCACCACAAAACTTGTTCTACCTGCTTTCTGGGCTGAGATGGGGAATCGCTGAATTTTGGACTCGGCTGCTGACAAAATGTTCCAAACACACCCCATGCACAACTCCACCGGGGAAGGTGCCAGAAACGAGTTCTGTTGGTAGTTTTTACAGTACCCCGGTAGGCAAGAGAAAGGCACCACAAAACTTGTTCTACCTGCTTTCTGGGCTGAGATGGGGAACGGCTGAATTTTGGACTCGGCTGGTAACAAAATGTTCCAAACACACCCCATGCACAACTCCACCGGGGAAGGTGCCAGAAACGAGTTCTGTTGGTAGTTTTTACACTACCCCGGTAGGCAGCTGAAAGGCACCACAAAACTTGTTCTACCTGCTTTCTGGGCTGAGAGGAGAATCGCTGAATTTTGGACTCGGCTGGTGAAAAAATGTTCCAAACACACCCCATGCACAGCTCCACCGGGGAAGGTGCCAGAAACGAGTTCTGTTGGTAGTTTTTACAGTACCCCGGTAGGCAGCTGAAAGGCACCACAAAACTTGTTCTACCTGCTTTCTGGGCTGAGATGGGGAACGGCTGAATTTTGGACTCGGCTGGTGACAAAATGTTCCAAACACACCCCATGCACAACTCCACCGGGGAAGGTGCCAGAAACGAGTTCTGTTGGTAGTTTTTACACTACCCCGGTAGGCAGCTGAAAGGCACCACAAAACTTGTTCTACCTGCTTTCTGGGCTGAGATGGGGAATCGCTGAATTTTGGACTCGGCTGGTGACAAAATGTTCCAAACACACCCCATGCACAACTCCACCGGGGAAGGTGCCAGAAACGAGTTCTGTTGGTAGTTTTTACACTACCCCGGTAGGCAGCTGAAAGGCACCACAAAACTTGTTCTACCTGCTTTCTGGGCTGAGATGGGGAATCGCTGAATTTTGGACTCGGCTGGTGACAAAATGTTCCAAACACACCCCATGCACAACTCCACCGGGGAAGGTGCCAGAAACGAGTTCTGTTGGTAGTTTTTACAGTACCCCGGTAGGCAGCTGAAAGGCACCACAAAACTTGTTCTACCTGCTTTCTGGGCTGAGATGGGGAACGGCTGAATTTTGGACTCGGCTGCTGACAAAATGTTCCAAACACACCCCATGCACAGCTCCACCGGGGAAGGTGCCAGAAACGAGTTCTGTTGGTAGTTTTTACAGTACCCCGGTAGGCAGCTGAAAGGCACCACAAAACTTGTTCTACCTGCTTTCTGGGCTGAGATGGAGAATCGCTGAATTTTGGACTCGGCTGCTGACAAAATGTTCCAAACACACCCCATGCACAACTCCACCGGGGAAGGTGCCAGAAAGGAGTTCTGTTGGTAGTTTTTACAGTACCCTGGTAGGCAAGAGAAAGGCACCACAAAACTTGTTCTACCTGCTTTCTGGGCTGAGAGGAGAATCGCTGAATTTTGGACTCGGCTGGTGAAAAAATGTTCCAAACACACCCCATGCACAGCTCCACCGGGGAAGGTGCCAGAAACGAGTTCTGTTGGTAGTTTTTACAGTACCCCGGTAGGCAGCTGAAAGGCACCACAAAACTTGTTCTACCTGCTTTCTGGGCTGAGATGGGGAACGGCTGAATTTTTGGACTCGGCTGCTGACAAAATGTTCCAAACACACCCCATGCACAACTCCACCGGGGAAGGTGCCAGAAACGAGTTCTGTTGGTAGTTTTTACACTACCCCGGTAGGCAGCTGAAAGGCACCACAAAACTTGTTCTACCTGCTTTCTGGGCTGAGATGGAGAATCGCTGTATTTTGGACTCGGCTGGTGAAAAAATGTTCCAAACACACCCCATGCACAACTCCACCGGGAAAGGTGCCAGAAACGAGTTCTGTTGGTAGTTTTTACACTACCCCGGTAGGCAGCTGAAAGGCACCACAAAACTTGTTCTACCTGCTTTCTGGGCTGAGATGGGGAATCGCTGAATTTTGGACTCGGCTGCTGACAAAATGTTCCAAACACACCCCATGCACAACTCCACCGGGGAAGGTGCCAGAAACGAGTTCTGTTGGTAGTTTTTACAGTACCCCGGTAGGCAGCTGAAAGGCACCACAAAACTTGTTCTACCTGCTTTCTGGGCTGAGATGGGGAACGGCTGAATTTTGGACTCGGCTGCTGACAAAATGTTCCAAACACACCCCATGCACAGCTCCACCGGGGAAGGTGCCAGAAACGAGTTCTGTTGGTAGTTTTTACAGTACCCCGGTAGGCAGCTGAAAGGCACCACAAAACTTGTTCTACCTGCTTTCTGGGCTGAGATGGGGAACAACTGAATTTTGGACTCGGCTGCTGACAAAATGTTCCAAACACACCCCATGCACACCTCCACCGGGGAAGGTGCCAGAAACGAGTTCTGTTGGTAGTTTTTACAGTACCCCAGTAGGCAGCTGAAAGGCACCACAAAACTTGTTCTACCTGCTTTCTGGGCTGAGATGGGGAACGGCTGAAGTTTGGACTCGGCTGCTGACAAAATGTTCCAAACACACCCCATGCACAACTCCACCGGGGAAGCTGCGAGAAAGGAGTTCTGTTGGTAGTTTTTACAGTACCCCGGTAGGCAAGAGAAAGGCACCACAAAACTTGTTCTACCTGCTTTATGGGCTTAGATGGGGAATCGCTGAATTTTGGACTCGGCTGGTAACAAAATGTTCCAAACACACCCCATGCACAGCTCCACCGGGGAAGGTGCCAGAAACGAGTTCTGTTGGTAGTTTTTACAGTACCCCGGTAGGCAGCTGAAAGGCACCACAAAACTTGTTCTACCTGCTTTCTGGGCTGAGATGGGGAACGGCTGAATTTTGGACTCGGCTGGTGACAAAATGTTCCAAACACACCCCATGCACAACTCCACCGGGGAAGGTGCCAGAAAGGAGTTCTGTTGGTAGTTTTTACAGTACCCTGGTAGGCAAGAGAAAGGCACCACAAAACTTGTTGTACCTGCTTTCTGGGCAGAGAGGAGAATCGCTGAATTTTGGACTCGGCTGGTGAAAAAATGTTCCAAACACACCCCATGCACAACTCCACCGGGAAAGGTGCCAGAAACGAGTTCTGTTGGTAGTTTTTACACTACCCCGGTAGGCAGCTGAAAGGCATTACAAAACTTGTTCTACCTGCTTTCTGGGCTGAGATGGGGAACAGCTGAATTTTGGACTCGGCTGGTGACAAAATGTTCCAAACACACCCCATGCACACCTCCACCGGGGAAGTTGCCAGAAACGAGTTCTGTTGGTAGTTTTTACACTACCCCGGTAGGCAGCTGAAAGGCACCACAAAACTTGTTCTACCTGCTTTCTGGGCTGAGATGGGGAACAGCTGAATTTTGGACTCGGCTGCTGACAAAATGTTCCAAACACACCCCATGCACAACTCCACCGGGGAAGGTGCGAGAAAGGAGTTCTGTTGGTAGTTTTTACACTACCCCGGTAGGCAGCTGAAAGGCACCACAAAAGTTTTTCTACCTGCTTTATGGGCTTAGATGGGGAATCGCTGAATTTTGGACTCGGCTGGTAACAAAATGTTCCAAACACACCCCATGCACAGCTCCACCGGGGAAGGTGCCAGAAACGAGTTCTGTTGGTAGTTTTTACAGTACCCCGGTAGGCAGCTGAAAGGCACCACAAAACTTGTTCTACCTGCTTTCTGGGCTGAGATGGGGAACAGCTGAGTTTTGGACTCGGCTGCTGACAAAATGTTCCAAACACACCCCATGCACAACTCCACCGGGGAAGGTGCCAGAAACGAGTTCTGTTGGTAGTTTTTTACAGTACCCTGGTAGGCAAGAGAAAGGCACCACAAAACTTGTTCTACCAGCTTTCTGGGCTGAGAGGAGAATCGCTGAATTTTGGACTCGGCTGGTGAAAAAATGTTCCAAACACACCCCATGCACAGCTCCACCGGGGAAGGTGCCAGAAACGAGTTCTGTTGGTAGTTTTTACACTACCCCGGAAGGCAGCTGAAAGGCACCACAAAACTTGTTCTACCTGCTTTCTGGGCTGAGATGGGGAACGGCTGAATTTTGGACTCGGCTGGTGACAAAATGTTCCAAACACACCCCATGCACAACTCCACCGGGGAAGGTGCGAGAAAGGAGTTCTGTTGGTAGTTTTTACAGTACCCTGGTAGGCAAGAGAAAGGCACCACAAAACTTGTTCTACCTGCTTTCTGGGCTGAGATGGAGAATCGCTGAATTTTGGACTCGGCTGGTGACAAAATGTTCCAAACACACCCCATGCACAACTCCACCGGGAAAGGTGCCAGAAACGAGTTCTGTTGGTAGTTTTTACACTACCCCGGTAGGCAGCTGAAAGGCACCACAAAACTTGTTCTACCTGCTTTCTGGGCTGAGATGGGGAATCTCTGAAGTTTGGACTCGGCTGCTGACAAAATGTTCCAAACACACCCCATGCACAACTCCACCGGGGAAGGTGCCAGAAACGAGTTCTGTTGGTAGTTTTTACAGTACCCCGGTAGGCAGCTGAAAGGCACCACAAAACTTGTTCTACCTGCTTTCTGGGCTGAGATGGGGAACGGCTGAATTTTCGACTCGGCTGGTAACAAAATGTTCCAAACACACCCCATGCACAGCTCCACCGGGGAAGGTGCCAGAAACGAGTTCTGTTGGTAGTTTTTACACTACCCCGGTAGGCAGCTGAAAGGCACCACAAAAGTTTTGCTACCTGCTTTCTGGGCTGAGATGGGGAACAGCTGAGTTTTGGACTGGGCTGGTGACAAAATGTTCCAAACACACCCCATGCACAACTCCACCGGGGAAGGTGCCAGAAACGAGTTCTGTTGGTAGTTTTTACAGTACCCTGGTAGGCAAGAGAAAGGCACCACAAAAACTTGTTCTACCTGCTTTCTGGGCTGAGAGGAGAATCGCTGAATTTTGGACTCGGCTGGTGAAAAAATGTTCCAAAACACACCCCATGCACACCTCCACCGGGGAAGGTGCCAGAAATGAGTTCTGTTGGTAGTTTTTTACACTACCCCGGTAGGCAGCTGAAAGGCACCACAAAACTTGTTCTACCTGCTTTCTGGGCTGAGATGGGGATCAGCTGAAGTTTGGACTCGGCTGCTGACAAAATGTTCCAAACACACCCCATGCACAACTCCACCGGGGAAGGTGCCAGAAACGAGTTCTGTTGGTAGTTTTTTACACTACCCCGGTAGTCAGCTGAAAGGCACCACAAAACTTGTTCTACCTGCTTTCTGGGCTGAGATGGGGAATCGCTGAATTTTGGGACTCGGCTGCTGACAAAATGTTCCAAACACACCCCATGCACAACTCCACCGGGGAAGGTGCCAGAAACGAGTTCTGTTGGTAGTTTTTTACAGTACCCTGGTAGGCAGCTGAAAGGCACCACAAAACTTGTTCTACCTGCTTTCTGGGCTGAGATGGAGAATCGCTGAATTTTGGACTCGGCTGGTGAAAAAAATGTTCCAAACACACCCCATGCACAACTCCTCCGGGGAAGGTGCCAGAAACGAGTTCTGTTGGTAGTTTTTACACTACCCCGGTAGGCAGCTGAAAGGCACCACAAAACTTGTTCTACCTGCTTTCTGGGCTGAGATGGGGAATCGCTGAATTTTGGACTCGGCTGGTGACAAAATGTTCCAAACACACCCCATGCACAACTCCACCGGGGAAGGTGCCAGAAACGAGTTCTGTTGGTAGTTTTTTACAGTACCCTGGTAGGCAGCTGAAAGGCACCACAAAACTTGTTCTACCTGCTTTCTGGGCTGAGATGGGGGAACGGCTGAATTTTTGGACTCGGCTGGTAACAAAATGTTCCAAACACACCCCATGCACAGCTCCACCGGGGAAGGTGCCAGAAACGAGTTCTGTTGGTAGTTTTTACACTACCCCGGTAGGCAGCTGAAAGGCACCACAAAAGTTTTGCTACCTGCTTTCTGGGCTGAGATGGGGAACAGCTGAGTTTTGGACTCGGCTGCTGACAAAATGTTCCAAACACACCCCATGCACAATTCCACCGGGGAAGGTGCCAGAAACGAGTTCTGTTGGTAGTTTTTACAGTACCCTGGTAGGCAAGAGAAAGGCACCACAAAACTTGTTCTACCTGCTTTCTGGGCTGAGAGGAGAATCGCTGAATTTTGGACTCGGCTGGTGAAAAAATGTTCCAAACACACCCCATGCACAGCTCCACCGTGGAAGGTGCCAGAAACGAGTTCTGTTGGTAGTTTTTACACTACCCCGGTAGGCAGCTGAAAGGCACCACAAAAGTTTTTTCTACCTGCTTTCTGGGCTGAGATGGGGAATCAGCTGAAGTTTGGACTCGGCTGCTGACAAAAATGTTCCAAACACACCCCATGCACAACTCCACCGGGGAAGGTGCCAGAAACGAGTTCTGTTGGTAGTTTTTACACTACCCCGGTAGTTCAGCTGAAAGGCACCACAAAACTTGTTCTACCTGCTTTCTGGGCTGAGATGGGGAAACAGCTGAGTTTTGGGACTGGGCTGGTGACAAAATGTTCCAAACACACCCCATGCACAACTCCACCGGGGAAGGTGCCAGAAACGAGTTCTGTTGGTAGTTTTTACAGCACCCTGGTAGGCAGCTGAAAGGCACCACAAAACTTGTTCTACCTGCTTTCTGGGCTGAGATGGAGAATCGCTGAATTTTGGACTCGGCTGGTGAAAAAAATGTTCCAAACACACCCCATGCACAACTCCCACCGGGGAAGGTGCCAGAAACGAGTTCTGTTGGTAGTTTTTACACTACCCCGGTAGGCAGCTGAAAGGCACCACAAAACTTGTTGTACCTGCTTTCTGGGCTGAGATGGGGAATCGCTGAATTTTGGACTCGGCTGGTGACAAAATGTTCCAAACACACCCCATGCACAACTCCACCGGGGAAGGTGCCAGAAACGAGTTCTGTTGGTAGTTTTTTACAGTACCCTGGTAGGCAGCTGAAAGGCACCACAAAACTTGTTCTACCTGCTTTCTGGGCTGAGATGGGGGAACGGCTGAATTTTGGGACTCGGCTGGTAACAAAATGTTCCAAACACACCCCATGCACAGCTCCACCGGGGAAGGTGCCAGAAACGAGTTCTGTTGGTAGTTTTTACACTACCCCGGTAGGCAGCTGAAAGGCACCACAAAAGTTTTGCTACCTGCTTTCTGGGCTGAGATGGGGAACAGCTGAGTTTTGGACTCGGCTGCTGACAAAATGTTCCAAACACACCCCATGCACAACTCCACCGGGGAAGGTGCCAGAAACGAGTTCTGTTGGTAGTTTTTACAGTACCCTGGTAGGCAAGAGAAAGGCACCACAAAACTTGTTCTACCTGCTTTCTGGGCTGAGAGGAGAATCGCTGAATTTTGGACTCGGCTGGTGAAAAAATGTTCCAAACACACCCCATGCACAGCTCCACCGTGGAAGGTGCCAGAAACGAGTTCTGTTGGTAGTTTTTTACACTACCCCGGTAGGCAGCTGAAAGGCACCACAAAACTTGTTCTACCTGCTTTCTGGGCTGAGATGGGGAACGGCTGAATTTTGGACTCGGCTGGTGACAAAATGTTCCAAACACACCCCATGCACAACTCCACCGGGGAAGGTGCCAGAAACGAGTTCTGTTGGTAGTTTTTACAGTACCCTGGTAGGCAAGAGAAAGGCACCACAAAACTTGTTCTACCTGCTTTCTGGGCTGAGATGGAGAATCGCTGAATTTTGGACTCGGCTGCTGACAAAATGTTCCAAACACACCCCATGCACAACTCCACCGGGAAAGGTGCCAGAAACGAGTTCTGTTGGTAGTTTTTACACTACCCCGGTAGGCAGCTGAAAGGCACACAAAACTTGTTCTACCTGCTTTCTGGGCTGAGATGGGGAATCGCTGAAGTTTGGACTCGGCTGGTGACAAAATGTTCCAAACACACCCCATGCACAACTCCACCGGGGAAGGTGCCAGAAACGAGTTCTGTTGGTAGTTTTTACAGTACCCCGGTAGGCAGCTGAAAGGCACCACAAAACTTGTTCTACCTGCTTTCTGGGCTGAGATGGGGAACGGCTGAATTTTCGACTCGGCTGGTAACAAAATGTTCCAAACACACCCCATGCACAGCTCCACCGGGGAAGGTGCCAGAAACGAGTTCTGTTGGTAGTTTTTACACTACCCCGGTAGGCAGCTGAAAGGCACCACAAAAGTTTTGCTACCTGCTTTATGGGCTGAGATGGGGAACAGCTGAGTTTTGGACTCGGCTGCTGACAAAATGTTCCAAACACACCCCATGCACAACTCCACCGGGGAAGGTGCCAGAAACGAGTTCCCTGGTAGGCAAGAGAAAAGCACCACAAAACTTGTTCTACCTGCTTTCTGGGCTGAGAGGAGAATCGCTGAATTTTGGACTCGGCTGGTGAAAAAATGTTCCAAACACACCCCATGCACACCTCCACCGGGGAAGGTGCCAGAAATGAGTTCTGTTGGTAGATTTACACTACCCCGGTAGGCAGCTGAAAGGCACCACAAAACTTGTTCTACCTGCTTTCTGGGCTGAGATGGGGATCAGCTGAAGTTTGGACTCGGCTGCTGACAAAATGTTCCAAACACACCCCATGCACAACTCCACCGGGGAAGGTGCCAGAAACGAGTTCTGTTGGTAGTTTTTACACTACCCCGGTAGTCAGCTGAAAGGCACCACAAAACTTGTTCTACCTGCTTTCTGGGCTGAGATGGGGAACAGCTGAGTTTTGGACTGGGCTGGTGACAAAATGTTCCAAACACACCCCATGCACAACTCCACCGGGGAAGGTGCCAGAAACGAGTTCTGTTGGTAGTTTTTACAGTACCCTGGTAGGCAGCTGAAAGGCACCACAAAACTTGTTCTACCTGCTTTCTGGGCTGAGATGGAGAATCGCTGAATTTTGGACTCGGCTGGTGAAAAAATGTTCCAAACACACCCCATGCACAACTCCACCGGGGAAGGTGCCAGAAACGAGTTCTGTTGGTAGTTTTTACACTACCCCGGTAGGCAGCTGAAAGGCACCACAAAACTTGTTCTACCTGCTTTCTGGGCTGAGATGGGGAATCGCTGAATTTTGGACTCGGCTGGTGACAAAATGTTCCAAACACACCCCATGCACAACTCCACCGGGGAAGGTGCCAGAAACGAGTTCTGTTGGTAGTTTTTACAGTACCCTGGTAGGCAAGAGAAAGGCACCACAAAACTTGTTCTACCTGCTTTCTGGGCTGAGAGGAGAATCGCTGAATTTTGGACTCGGCTGGTGACAAAATGTTCCAAACACACCCCATGCACACCTCCACCGGGGAAGGTGCCAGAAATGAGTTCTGTTGGTAGATTTACACTACCCCGGTAGGCAGCTGAAAGGCACCACAAAACTTGTTCTACCTGCTTTCTGGGCTGAGATGGGGATCAGCTGAAGTTTGGACTCGGCTGCTGACAAAATGTTCCAAACACACCCCATGCACAACTCCACCGGGGAAGGTGCCAGAAACGAGTTCTGTTGGTAGTTTTTACACTACCCCGGTAGTCAGCTGAAAGGCACCACAAAACTTGTTCTACCTGCTTTCTGGGCTGAGATGGGGAACAGCTGAGTTTTGGACTGGGCTGGTGACAAAATGTTCCAAACACACCCCATGCACAACTCCACCGGGGAAGGTGCCAGAAACGAGTTCTGTTGGTAGTTTTTACAGTACCCTGGTAGGCAGCTGAAAGGCACCACAAAACTTGTTCTACCTGCTTTCTGGGCTGAGATGGAGAATCGCTGAATTTTGGACTCGGCTGGTGAAAAAATGTTCCAAACACACCCCATGCACAACTCCACCGGGGAAGGTGCCAGAAACGAGTTCTGTTGGTAGTTTTTACACTACCCCGGTAGGCAGCTGAAAGGCACCACAAAACTTGTTCTACCTGCTTTCTGGGCTGAGATGGGGAATCGCTGAATTTTGGACTCGGCTGGTGACAAAATGTTCCAAACACACCCCATGCACAACTCCACCGGGGAAGGTGCCAGAAACGAGTTCTGTTGGTAGTTTTTACAGTACCCTGGTAGGCAAGAGAAAGGCACCACAAAACTTGTTCTACCTGCTTTCTGGGCTGAGAGGAGAATCGCTGAATTTTGGACTCGGCTGGTGAAAAAATGTTCCAAACACACCCCATGCACAGCTCCACCGGGGAAGGTGCCAGAAACGAGTTCTGTTGGTAGTTTTTACACTACCCCGGTAGGCAGCTGAAAGGCACCACAAAAGTTTTTCTACCTGCTTTCTGGGCTGAGATGGGGATCAGCTGAAGTTTGGACTCGGCTGCAGACAAAATGTTCCAAACACACCCCATGCACAACTCCACCGGGGAAGGTGCCAGAAACGAGTTCTGTTGGTAGTTTTTACACTACCCCGGTAGTCAGCTGAAAGGCACCACAAAACTTGTTCTACCTGCTTTCTGGGCTGAGATGGGGAACGGCTGAGTTTTGGACTGGGCTGGTGACAAAATGTTCCAAACACACCCCATGCACAACTCCACCGGGGAAGGTGCCAGAAACGAGTTCTGTTGGTAGTTTTTACAGCACCCTGGTAGGCAGCTGAAAGGCACCACAAAACTTGTTCTACCTGCTTTCTGGGCTGAGATGGAGAATCGCTGAATTTTGGACTCGGCTGGTGAAAAAATGTTCCAAACACACCCCATGCACAACTCCACCGGGGAAGGTGCCAGAAACGAGTTCTGTTGGTAGTTTTTACACTACCCCGGTAGGCAGCTGAAAGGCACCACAAAACTTGTTCTACCTGCTTTCTGGGCTGAGATGGGGAATCGCTGAATTTTGGACTCGGCTGGTGACAAAATGTTCCAAACACACCCCATGCACAACTCCACCGGGGAAGGTGCCAGAAACGAGTTCTGTTGGTAGTTTTTACAGTACCCTGGTAGGCAGCTGAAAGGCACCACAAAACTTGTTCTACCTGCTTTCTGGGCTGAGATGGGGAACGGCTGAATTTTCGACTCGGCTGGTAACAAAATGTTCCAAACACACCCCATGCACAGCTCCACCGGGGAAGGTGCCAGAAACGAGTTCTGTTGGTAGTTTTTACACTACCCCGGTAGGCAGCTGAAAGGCACCACAAAAGTTTTGCTACCTGCTTTCTGGGCTGAGATGGGGAACAGCTGAGTTTTGGACTCGGCTGCTGACAAAATGTTCCAAACACACCCCATGCACAACTCCACCGGGGAAGGTGCCAGAAACGAATTCTGTTGGTAGTTTTTACAGTACCCTGGTAGGCAAGAGAAAGGCACCACAAAACTTGTTCTACCTGCTTTCTGGGCTGAGAGGAGAATCGCTGAATTTTGGACTCGGCTGGTGAAAAAATGTTCCAAACACACCCCATGCACAGCTCCACCGGGGAAGGTGCCAGAAACGAGTTCTGTTGGTAGTTTTTACACTACCCCGGAAGGCAGCTGAAAGGCACCACAAAACTTGTTCTACCTGCTTTCTGGGCTGAGATGGGGAATCGCTGAATTTTGGACTTGGCTGGTGACAAAATGTTCCAAACACACCCCATGCACACCTCCACCGGGGAAGGTGCCAGAAACGAGTTCTGTTGGTAGTTTTTACACTACCCCGGTAGGCAGCTGAAAGGCACCACAAAAGTTTTTCTACCTGCTTTCTGGGCTGAGATGGGGATCAGCTGAATTTTGGACTCGGCTGCTGACAAAATGTTCCAAACACACCCCATGCACAACTCCACCGGGGAAGGTGCCAGAAACGAGTTCTGTTGGTAGTTTTTACAGTACCCCGGTAGGCAGCTGAAAGGCACCACAAAACTTGTTGTACCTGCTTTCTGGGCTGAGATGGGGAACGGCTGAATTTTGGACTCGGCTGGTAACAAAATGTTCCAAACACACCCCATGCACAGCTCCACCGGGGAAGCTGCGAGAAAGGAGTTCTGTTGGTAGTTTTTACACTACCCCGGTAGGCAGCTGAAAGGCACCACAAAAGTTTTGCTACCTGCTTTCTGGGCTGAGATGGGGAACAGCTGAGTTTTGGACTCGGCTGCTGACAAAATGTTCCAAACACACCCCATGCACACCTCCACCGGGGAAGGTGCCAGAAACGAGTTCTGTTGGTAGTTTTTACAGTACCCTGGTAGGCAAGAGAAAGGCACCACAAAACTTGTTCTACCTGCTTTCTGGGCTGAGAGGAGAATCGCTGAATTTTGGACTCGGCTGGTGAAAAAATGTTCCAAACACACCCCATGCACAACTCCACCTGGGAAGGTGCCAGAAACGAGTTCTGTTGGTAGTTTTTACACTACCCCGGTAGGCAGCTGAAAGGCACCACAAAACTTGTTCTACCTGCTTTCTGGGCTGAGATGGGGAATCGCTGAATTTTGGACTCGGCTGGTGAAAAAATGTTCCAAACACACCCCATGCACAACTCCACCGGGGAAGGTGCCAGAAACGAGTTCTGTTGGTAGTTTTTACACTACCCCGGTAGGCAGCTGAAAGGCACCACAAAACTTGTTCTACCTGCTTTCTGGGCTGAGATGGGGAATCGCTGAATTTTGGACTCGGCTGCTGACAAAATGTTCCAAACACACCCCATGCACAACTCCACCGGGGAAGGTGCCAGAAACGAGTTCTGTTGGTAGTTTTTACAGTACCCTGGTAGGCAAGAGAAAGGCACCACAAAACTTGTTCTACCTGCTTTCTGGGCTGAGAGGAGAATCGCTGAATTTTGGACTCGGCTGGTGAAAAAATGTTCCAAACACACCCCATGCACAGCTCCACCGGGGAAGGTGCCAGAAACGAGTTCTGTTGGTAGTTTTTACACTACCCCGGTAGGCAGCTGAAAGGCACCACAAAAGTTTTTCTACCTGCTTTCTGGGCTGAGATGGGGATCAGCTGAAGTTTGGACTCGGCTGCAGACAAAATGTTCCAAACACACCCCATGCACAACTCCACCGGGGAAGGTGCCAGAAACGAGTTCTGTTGGTAGTTTTTACACTACCCCGGTAGTCAGCTGAAAGGCACCACAAAACTTGTTCTACCTGCTTTCTGGGCTGAGATGGGGAACAGCTGAGTTTTGGACTGGGCTGGTGACAAAATGTTCCAAACACACCCCATGCACAACTCCACCGGGGAAGGTGCCAGAAACGAGTTCTGTTGGTAGTTTTTACAGCACCCTGGTAGGCAGCTGAAAGGCACCACAAAACTTGTTCTACCTGCTTTCTGGGCTGAGATGGAGAATCGCTGAATTTTGGACTCGGCTGGTGAAAAAATGTTCCAAACACACCCCATGCACAACTCCACCGGGGAAGGTGCCAGAAACGAGTTCTGTTGGTAGTTTTTACACTACCCCGGTAGGCAGCTGAAAGGCACCACAAAACTTGTTCTACCTGCTTTCTGGGCTGAGATGGGGAATCGCTGAATTTTGGACTCGGCTGGTGACAAAATGTTCCAAACACACCCCATGCACAACTCCACCGGGGAAGGTGCCAGAAACGAGTTCTGTTGGTAGTTTTTACAGTACCCTGGTAGGCAGCTGAAAGGCACCACAAAACTTGTTCTACCTGCTTTCTGGGCTGAGATGGGGAACGGCTGAATTTTGGACTCGGCTGGTAACAAAATGTTCCAAACACACCCCATGCACAGCTCCACCGGGGAAGGTGCCAGAAACGAGTTCTGTTGGTAGTTTTTACACTACCCCGGTAGGCAGCTGAAAGGCACCACAAAAGTTTTGCTACCTGCTTTCTGGGCTGAGATGGGGAACAGCTGAGTTTTGGACTCGGCTGCTGACAAAATGTTCCAAACACACCCCATGCACAACTCCACCGGGGAAGGTGCCAGAAACGAGTTCTGTTGGTAGTTTTTACAGTACCCTGGTAGGCAAGAGAAAGGCACCACAAAACTTGTTCTACCTGCTTTCTGGGCTGAGAGGAGAATCGCTGAATTTTGGACTCGGCTGGTGAAAAAATGTTCCAAACACACCCCATGCACAGCTCCACCGTGGAAGGTGCCAGAAACGAGTTCTGTTGGTACTTTTTACACTACCCCGTAGTCAGCTGAAAGGCACCACAAAACTTGTTCTACCTGCTTTCTGGGCTGAGATGGGGAACGGCTGAATTTTGGACTCGGCTGGTGACAAAATGTTCCAAACACACCCCATGCACAACTCCACCGGGGAAGGTGCGAGAAAGGAGTTCTGTTGGTAGTTTTTACAGTACCCTGGTAGGCAAGAGAAAGGCACCACAAAACTTGTTCTACCTGCTTTCTGGGCTGAGATGGAGAATCGCTGAATTTTGGACTCGGCTGCTGACAAAATGTTCCAAACACACCCCATGCACAACTCCACCGGGAAAGGTGCCAGAAACGAGTTCTGTTGGTAGTTTTTACACTACCCCGGTAGGCAGCTGAAAGGCACCACAAAACTTGTTCTACCTGCTTTCTGGGCTGAGATGGGGAATCGCTGAAGTTTGGACTCGGCTGGTGACAAAATGTTCCAAACACACCCCATGCACAACTCCACCGGGGAAGGTGCCAGAAACGAGTTCTGTTGGTAGTTTTTACAGTACCCCGGTAGGCAGCTGAAAGGCACCACAAAACTTGTTCTACCTGCTTTCTGGGCTGAGATGGGGAACGGCTGAATTTTGGACTCGGCTGGTGACAAAATGTTCCAAACACACCCCATGCACAGCTCCACCGGGGAAGGTGCCAGAAACGAGTTCTTTTGGTAGTTTTTACACTACCCCGGTAGGCAGCTGAAAGGCACCACAAAAGTTTTGCTACCTGCTTTCTGGGCTGAGATGGGGAACAGCTGAGTTTTGGACTCGGCTGCTGACAAAATGTTCCAAACACACCCCATGCAAACCTCCACCGGGGAAGGTGCCAGAAACGAGTTCTGTTGGTAGTTTTTACAGTACCCTGGTAGGCAAGAGAAAGGCACCACAAAACTTGTTCTACCTGCTTTCTGGGCTGAGAGGAGAATCGCTGAATTTTGGACTCGGCTGGTGACAAAATGTTCCAAACACACCCCATGCACACCTCCACCGGGGAAGGTGCCAGAAACGAGTTCTGTTGGTAGTTTTTACAGTACCCTGGTAGGCAAGAGAAAGGCACCACAAAACTTTTTCTACCTGCTTTCTGGGCTGAGATGGGGATCAGCTGAAGTTTGGACTCGGCTGCTGACAAAATGTTCCAAACACACCCCATGCACAACTCCACCGGGGAAGGTGCCAGAAACGAGTTCTGTTGGTAGTTTTTACACTACCCCGGTAGGCAGCTGAAAGGCACCACAAAACTTGTTCTACCTGCTTTCTGGGCTGAGATGGGGAATCGCTGAATTTTGGACTCGGCTGGTGAAAAAATGTTCCAAACACACCCCATGCACAACTCCACCGGGAAAGGTGCCAGAAACGAGTTCTGTTGGTAGTTTTTACAGTACCCCGGTAGGCAGCTGAAAGGCACCACAAAACTTGTTCTACCTGCTTTCTGGGCTGAGATGGGGAACGGCTGAATTTTGGACTCGGCTGGTAACAAAATGTTCCAAACACACCCCATGCACAGCTCCACCGGGGAAGGTGCCAGAAACGAGTTCTGTTGGTAGTTTTTACACTACCCCGGTAGGCAGCTGAAAGGCATTACAAAACTTGTTCTACCTGCTTTCTGGGCTGAGATGGGGAACAGCTGAATTTTGGACTCGGCTGGTGACAAAATGTTCCAAACACACCCCATGCACACCTCCACCGGGGAAGGTGCCAGAAACGAGTTCTGTTGGTAGTTTTTACAGTACCCCGGTAGGCAGCTGAAAGGCACCACAAAACTTGTTGTACCTGCTTTCTGGGCTGAGATGGGGAATCGCTGAATTTTGGACTCGGCTGGTGAAAAAATGTTCCAAACACACCCCATGCACAGCTCCACCGGGGAAGGTGCCAGAAACGAGTTCTGTTGGTAGTTTTTACAGTACCCCGGTAGGCAGCTGAAAGGCACCACAAAACTTGTTCTACCTGCTTTCTGGGCTGAGATGGGGAACGGCTGAATTTTGGACTCGGCTGGTGACAAAATGTTCCAAACACACCCCCTGCACAAGCTCCACCGGGGAAGGTGCCAGAAACGAGTTCTGCTTAGGTAGTTTTTACACTACCCTGGTAGGCAGCTGAAAGGCACCACAAAAGTTTTGCTACCTGCTTTCTGGGCTGAGATGGGGAACAGCTGAGTTTTGGACTCGGCTGGTAACAAAATTTTACAAACACACCCCATGCACAAGCTCCACGGGCGAAGCTGCCGAGAAGACGAGTTCTGCTTGGTAGTTTTTACACTACCCGGTAGGCAGCCAGAAGGACACCACAAAAGTTTTGCTACCTGCTTTCTGGGCTGAGATGGGGAACAGCTGAGTTTTGGACTCGGCCTGTGACAAAATGTTCCAAACACACCCCATGCACACCTCCACCGGGGAAGGTGCCAGACAGGAGTTCTCCTGGTAGTTTTTACATTGCTCCGGTAGGCATCTGAAAGACACCACAAAAGTTGTTCTACCTGCTTTCTGGGCTGAGATGGGGAATCGCTGAATTTTGGAGTCGGCCGGTGACAAAATGTTCCAAACACACCCCCTGCACAACTCCACCGGGGAAGGT